>NW_027361801.1:36667500-36830000 GCF_039654945.1 Dendrobates tinctorius | reverse complement strand
AACCAGCAATTCAGGAACTGTTTTTTTCTCCATTCAGCATGTGTTAAGGCAGTTTTATTTTTCGGGTCAGTACGATTACAGTGATGCCACATTTATATCATTTCATTTATGTTTTGGCATTTTTACACATTAAAAACTTTTGCAGAAAAAAATAATTATTTCTGCATTGCTTTATTCTGAGAGCTATAATGTTTTTAATTTTCCGCTGATGGAGCTGTATGGCGGCTTGTGTTTTGCGGGCCAACATGGCGCGTTCAGTGATACTATATTACCATTCATCTTTTTGATCGCGGTTTATTTCACTTTTTCCAGTTGGTATGATGATAATGTATCATTTGCTACTTTTTTTGTGTGTTTTTTACGGCGTTCACTGAAGGGGTTAACTAGTGTGAAACTTTTATAGATTGGATTTTTCCACACACGGCAATATCAAACATGTGTACTTTTTTGTTTATTTTTTTACATAAAAGTGTGTATTTATTAATGGATTATTATTATTGATATTATTTTGTAATTTTTAGACCTATTTTTTATTTCTTTTTTACTTAGTCCCTTTATGGGACTTTTTCTTTTTTCACTTTGATTGCAGGTACTGTATAATGCATTGCAATGCACTAGCATTGCAGTGCAACATTCCTATACTGAAAGCTTCTGACACCATGCTGTGAGCATGGTCTCAGAGGCTTTCCATAGCTTGATGACCCGGGGGTCATCATCATGACCCCAGGTCACTATGGTAACGATCAGGCCCTGCGATGACGTAGCGGGGTTGCCGATCTGAAGGCAGAGGGAGCTCCCGTCCCTCTGCCTTCCTCCTGAAGCTGCAATCGCAATCGATCACAGCAATTAGGGGGTTAACAGCCAGGGGCAGCGCTGAGCTCCTGCACAGATTGGGTGGGAGGTGCTGATATTTCATCATCTCCTGCATGACCATGTTGTTATCAGTCAGTCAGATTGACTGGCCGATCACAGTGATCTGGTTGCGGGGACCGACAGCATGGGTCCCTGCACCTCTTCCTGTGCCTGTCAGCTGTCACAGACAGGTACTGAACTGTGTAAATGCATGATGGGTGTAGTCCATCCTGGTGCAGGAACTGACACCCGGCCATGACCGACTATGACCGTCAATCGACGTTGACATTAACAGGTCAATGCAGTTGCTGCTGTTAAAGGCAATAGTTGCCTCTGTTCAGCATATTAGGCACTTGCCTGGTATGGAGCAGGCTAAGCTCTTGTGACCTCACCATACAGCCCATACGTGATCGGTGATGTAAATGATATTATATGCGATTAAGGAATTTAGAGTCCCAAATAAGAGTGTACCCATGCTAGGTTGCCTGTATTTATTTGTTGGTGGAGGTACACATGGTGAAACTGGTCAATGGATTACCTCTTCATGGGTCTTTAAATGTTGGCAAACATTTGTGTAAAGAATGCATCTAAGAATCAAGGAACATTTTGGGACAAAAGAGTGCCAAGCAAATGTTGTCTCTATACGTTATGAACGTGTTAACCAGGTCTATGTGGGAGTTCATTTTAACCTATTTATGAAACTATTGTTCAAGATAAAAAAAAGTAAGCAATGCCAAGAAAAGATATACACTATTTCAAAGAGCTGAAATCTATTTATATTTCGCTTTTTAGTAATTGACTATTATCAAACAAGTGACAGTAAATTTACAATAATTGACCTACAAAATATTTTAGGTTTTGTATGCATATTATTAATTTTCTAAAGGTACTGAAAGACTTGCAAGATCACTCGTTCAGTGACCAGCTTTCTAAAATTGTCACACGCAGTTCCAGTCTGATGAATCCATATGGTACTGAATTATTTCTCACTGAGAAAAATCCTGCACAGCTGCTATTCCAATAGAGAATACATTTCAGTTCCCAGGTTACTTTCAGGATCAACCAACTCTTGCTAGATAACGATGGAAGCATGAAATGCAGAGAGAAAAGGTGATGCTACTGTACCTACCAATAGATAAGTATTTTATAAAATTGTGTTATAATTACTATAATATATATATATAGACACATTTTTTTTCGTTTTGCACTTTTTGCTTTTAGATTTCTTTATTTTCCATAGTGTCACTTTATTTTTGTTAATATATTTAAAAATAAAAAAATCAGATCTTCTGCATATACAGAGTGACTAACCTTTCAAGAAATTAATAATTTTAAACTCTTCTTGGAGTAAATGAAAACACTGACAAATAAATTGTATTTAATAGACATTGTAAAAAAAAAAAATTTAGACCTTTTATAACCAGTTATAGCCATATACCATAATTCTTTTTTTATGTAAGTAAAATGCATCAAGCATGTCAAACACAGCATCAGCGAATGAATTATAATTTGATTAATAAAGGAATATATCATGTAATGACCTTACAAAACTTTAATCTTGGAATTTCAATTAATACATTTAAAAAAATATACCAAAATTAGTCCAAAAATTAAATAAATTCTGGCACTTCTACATAATAGCAAGCAAAACATTAATCAGATCTATATCAAATTGCTAGACCCAAAAAACAGGAAGAGATCCAGTATGAATAAAAATCCAATTTTTATTGATCAATAGATTAAAAAAGTTTTAAAACAACAAACATGCCCAGCAGGAGGTGCTCATACACCAATAAATATGGTAACACAGTGAGTACAATATTAAACACACTTCTATAATTCTAGAACCAACAATATACTTTCTCCAATAAATATATTAATTAACCCATAGACATATAGATAATTATAATGGCAATGCAATTCATTCAAATATGAGGCACATGAAAACATTTATTCCATGTCTCCGAGTTATATTGCTCTGAATTTTGGAAGGTTTCAAGCAAAATAGGATTCCATCAGATTCAGCTTAAATCATTCAATAAATAATACCTGTGATAACCAGAGTGATGATAGATATAAGTGGCACTGCCTCCCTCACCCCAACGCGCGTTTCGCCCTTGCTTCTTCCGGGGGCATTTAAAAAAAGTAGTCATACTGTGACAAAACTGATAGATAGTTAACCCTTACATTGATTACAGATTTGCAATAAGTGTACTAAAGTTGACAGCAGATCAAATTGTAATCTACTGTTGACCGTCTACCTAATAAATAGCCAATACTGGGAAGACTTTCCTATACACAGCAGAACTCTGTTAATATCAGTTGATCCAGAATGGTTAGTTAGGGTTCGCTCACACTGCTGTATAACGCAGCCAAGTGCTATGTGATGTTTTATCAAAATAGCACTTGAACCAATGTTATACTACGGAGCAGTGCAAATCTGAGATTATTTTGTTATGCTGATTTAGCAGGAGAAAAAAAATCACAGCATGCTGTGAGTATTACACACCCCTACAAATCTACGGGTGCATGTGAAGCAACAGACTGTACTGAGATGTCATCCGAGTGCAGTACGATGTACGATTACAATCTTCTCCACACCTGTGCTGCTATTCTCTCATGCGAGCTTATCAGATTACAGTAAGATGAAATTCAGATCAAACTCTGACAGTTTGATCCAAGTGTCTTTAGCATGGTCAGCCCGATTCTTCCACATGAGATAATATAAGCCAGTGTGAACATACCATTATAGAAACACTATCAGGACAACATAACAGCAATAGGAAAATCTCAAACTAAAGTTCAGGCATGGTGAAGCCATTCAATGATGTTATGAGCGCTTGGCATTTTCCATGGAAACAAAACTCAGTTAAGAATAGTGACCTAGGCAAGCAGAAAGCACAAATATGGAAAGGGGCAAACACCAGCAAGAAGAATTGCGGAATTGACTTGATGAGAAGAGAGTAATTCATACAGGTTGTTTTTGGGAAAAATGTAAGTTAGCTTGAAAAAAACATGTATGAAGGTATGAAGATGTCTGTTACTTTTAGTGAAAGACAGCCTTGGTTTTCCAACTACAGAAGGGGCTAGAATTTTTCAGACACTAAGTAGACCTGATGCCACCTGATATTACATTTCACATGTCAATAAAAAATAGTTTTCAGTAATTATCCACTTATGAGACCAAACATTTGTCCCTGTGTAAATTAAATATTAAACTAAACTAAAATCTTAGAAAATTGATACCTATTCCCAATACTATGATTATCATGCCTGAAGTTTACATCTGGGAACAAGAAAATACGTGAAAGTCATTTGAAACAGCTGGTGAATGCTAATCTAATAATGTTGATAACCTTGAAGCTCACTTATAATAACAGGGACGTTATCAAAGCTGCATTATTCAGTTTACTGTTTTATTTTTGACACATGTATTGATTTGTAACAAAAAATTGTTGATTTATGATTACAATGGAAAGATCACACTTTCTTTGTCACATAATTTATCATATTTGTGATTAAGCATTTGCATTTCTATATTGAAGAGAAGGATAGACATGCTTTCTTGATTTATGATAAGTTATATTCGAAATAATGTGATTTTATCATAAAGTTATATGGCTTTTTCAAAGTAGGTATGGTAAAGATTTAGTAGTTAAAGAGATTTTCTAAGGTTCTGTTGAAAATGCTAGATTTCACTGTAATCACATTGACACTATTTGGGTGCAAAACATGTTTCTGAAACATGACTTATTAAATTCATGTTGCCTATAAAGGCAACATACAGTATCATCTAAGAGAGGAAGTCAGTCACTACTCATGGTATTGAAATCACTGTGGAAAACCCAAAGTAACAGGTGTGCTTTTCATGTTGCCCACAGCTGTTACTTTCCACTGGTGAGTTTGAACGAGCATCATATGCTTGAAACAAAGTTATTTACCCACAGATTTGGAAAGGTGCCAACAATTTTGTCAAGACCATTTTGGGGGTTTTGTTTGAAATTGTGTACAATTTTCCTTTTTTTTCTCTTTTTTGTGCTGTTCCAATACACACAAAGGAAAGAAACATGAGTATAACAAACCATGTGCAACAGCAATACTTTTCTGGGAGAAATACTTCATTTTCTGGAACAATTTCAAGAGTGCCAACACATTCGGCCATGACTGTAACTCTCCAACCTATCTTTCAATATCAGCTCACAACTGTTTGGATATAGTTTACTGGTTATATTATCGGGTACCCCAGAAAAAATATCATGTAAGGTCCCCCTATAATTTCAAACCACCAAAGGCTAAATAGACAGCTGTGGACTGATATTAATAGCTAGGGAAGGGGACCAAGGAAATTGGCCCTTCTACCAGGCTAAGAACATCAGCCCTCAGTCACCTCCAAAATAACATCAACAAGATGCGCCAGATCTGGTGCTTAGCCTCGCTCTTCACATTTGTCCTGTGGTGGTAACAAGAGGTGTAATATTTGTGAGGTAAGTGCCAACTTTGTATTGTCAGGTGACATCAAGCTCAAAAGTTAGCAATGGAAAGCAGGGCAAGGTGTCAGGATTTATATAAATTCAGAATTACTTACATAATTAAAAAAATGGAGTGGGATCTATTCTTGATAACCAGCCATGATAAAGCTGACAGCTGAAGCCCGCAACTGTCAGTTTTGCCTGTGCTGGTTGTCAAAAACAGAAGAGGCCCCACATAATTTTTTAAATTTATTTTAGCACAGGCGCCGGCTGTTGAATACTCCAATCAGCGGTGCCTGCTCTCGCTGTTTTCAGCAACAGTAGGAGTAGGCTGATGGGAGAAATACATTCTCATTCGCTGACGCATGTGACTAGAAATATCTTTTTTATGACTGGTCACAGCTGAATGCTCAAACTGTCATCTGACAAAGTGGGAAGAGAAGCTCTCTGACTGGCGGTAATGATCTAACCACCGATCAGAGCCACCAGTATTTTTCACTCTGTTATGCAGAGAGTTCTTGTACTCATGACTAGTGTTGAGTGACTTTTGGTTTTTTAGGGTCGAGTTTCGTTTCATGAAACCCAACTTCTCCAAAAGTCGGGTCGAGCAAAATCGGCTGACTATAGGGAAAAGTCGGGGTCGTCCCGAAACACGAAACCCAATGTAAGTCATTGGAGAATTAAAGTCGGCAGTGAGAGGAGGACAGGAAACACACCAACAGTGCCCATTTGAATGCCAAAAGCATAAATTCTTGTTACTGAAGCTTGTCAACCTTAATTAACTTCATAATACTAGTTACGCACTGAAAAATGGGGGTTATTTGGCTACAGTTGTGGGGGGGAGGGCTGGCTCCAGGTTTTCGTGGACCCAGGGCCAAAGAGCGCCCCTTTAACACATACCACAACTCATGATGCTCCGATATGGCAGAGAAATAGCAGCATGGTACAATGAAAAATACTTCACTTCTTACATCTCATGACTGATATCCATTTTAAATTGTCCAATACCTCCAAAAACGGACAGTATATAACTCCATACAGTATTATGGCCAGCGCTTAGTGCGCTATACAGAGTAATGAGGCCCATATATTTCTCCATACGAAATCATTATTCTCATATAATGTTTCAAACCATATATGATGAGCTCCAGTAATGCTACAGTATATGTTGGTCCCAATGGATGAAGCTCCACTTTCTTATGGGCCCTAATAATGCTCCATATATAATGGACCCCATTTCTACTGCTCTAGTATATAATGGGCCCTGTAAATGCTGCTCCAGTGTCTGATGTCCACCTTTGGAATGCTCCAGTGTATGGTGGGCCCCTTATATCATTCACCAGAGTTTAGTGCTCCCCAAAAATTGCTGTCTCAACATTGAAAACAATTACATAAGTCTCCTTGCTAGGGAATCCCTGAACTACTCTGAACTCCTTGTCGTCCCCATCTTCCATCTCACTGCACTTGGCTGTTTAGGCCCTCCCACTGGCAGAGACACTTTTGCGTACTATGCGGTGCCCTGTGCCAGCGCCATCGCCTATGAGTATGCCCCCCCACCTGCTCAAGGAACCTGCACTTTCATCTGCACCTTCCTCTTTGTCACCGTGTAAGGTGGTATAGTATGCGGGAAGGGGAACCTGAGTTTCCTCTGGGTCAGATTCTGGCTGTGTAGAGTGCGAGGGGAATGTAGTGGTCTGGGTCAATGTACCAGCAGCATCATCCAGCAGTGGCTGGGCCTCAGTGCACTTGTGGTGTCCCCAAGACTACGGTCGCCACTGTGGCATTGCCTTCCTCCTAGGGAGTGTGTTGTCAAGCTTGGGAGCAACGAAGGATCTCTCTAGCAGTGAAACCAACACACAACACATTTCCCACTCCAGGCCAGCAGGGAGACCTCTGAACCTGACTGCTGAGGAGCTGCTCTCTGTGGTCGGGAGGAGGTAAGTTAGGGCACTCTGTGCAGGGAAGGGGAAGTGTGTGGATGTGAGAAGGGGTGCTGGAGGATGAGCAGAGTTAAGGCTCACTCCTACCTGGAGCGCATGGTCCGGATTCCAGTCTCCGAGTTTGTAGGGACACTGACGTTCCTGCAGCAGAAACCGGGGGACGTAGCAGCTGTAAATGCTCTGTACCCAACTAAGGCTCGGAGGCCACAGCATCGACGTGTGCGAGGCAGAAGGATAAGGCTACAGCTGTCTGCCATACAAGTAAAGTCTGAGGAACATCTGTTAGACAGGAGGAGTTTCAGTGAACCATGGTCCTGTGAGTGCTTCCGCCACAAGCGCTAGAGAGGAGACGTTCAGGAAGGTACATGTTGGCGGAGTGTTGGAAGGGAGCTTTCCATTCTGGTCCCGTAGGTTGGCAGAGGTCCTAACCCGGAGGACACAGCACGGAGGAATGCATCTGTTTAACATGCAGACTGTGAGTAAAGCTTTGGAACTGCACGCTCTGGTGTCCTACAGTTATTCCAGCACCGCTACATCTGGGTACCAGCACCTACACCGCCTGTGCCTTTCCCCCATCACTACATCTACACTTCCCTGGGACTCCAGCTCCACCTGTGGGGAGCTTCACCATTTTTGCTGCACAACACCATCAGTCCCAGAGGATCTGCATGCAGCGTTGGCCTAACATCTATGTTGCCGAACACCACAGGTGGCGTCAAACTATCTATATAAACTCTTTACCATTATACCACGTCATTTACATGGGCGCCAATGGCCACCGTCCGGGTCACCGCTGCTGTGACACATCCCACTGACACCGGCCCGGTACCGAGTACCCCACAGCCCTTGGAGGGCGACCCATATGCCGACTGCTGATCGGGCGGCGTTATTCCCACGAACCTCCAAACAGCGTCCCTGAAGGCAAAGTTTTTGGTTTCCGGGGGCAGTATGATTGCAAAGCTGAACCTTAAAGGAATGTCCAAAGGGCACCACCAGGAGTGGAGCCTGTGGCTTAATTGGACTGCACCCGGGAAACCACTACCATACAAGCTACAGAATAGATGGACAGATTGCAAGCTTTGTCGATTCTGTGTGTGGTGTGGTATGTCCGTTTGTAGTTGTGCTAGCGATTTCTCAGCTTTATTCCGTTAACGACCGAGACTCCGGCATGGCCCCGCGGTACGCGTCAAGCTTACTAGAGGGATACGCGAGGCTGTGGCACGTGAGTTCGAGCAATAACAGGTCTAGCATTCCAGTACATGTCCGGGGCTGCATGCACGCTACACTGAAAGGACCAGCTTTTGTTGCTTACAGGTGCAGATAACCTGCTGAACTCCATTAGTGATGGGGATCTGGGATTCAGATTATTCCCCGGGAACGATGATTTCCCAGTAAGTTCAGGTCAACCGCAATTCCGGAGTTAGGCCTAACCGTCATTCCTGAAAAAATTACGTGTCCAAACCACAGGTGCTGTAGCTTGCTTAACAGCTCGGCAGCCGTTCTCAGGCCCAATATGGATTCAACAACATTGTAGAAAGTTGATAAAGGGTACAGTTTCACCGGATAACACGTATATACACTCACTGGCCACTTTATTAGGTACACCATGCTAGTAACGGGTTGGACCCCCTTTTGCCTTCAGAACTGCCTCAATTCTTCGTGGCAGAGATTCAACAAGGTGCTGGAAGCATTCCTCAGAGATTTTGGACCATATTGACATGATGGCATCACACAGTTGGCGCAGATTTGTCGGCTGCACATCCCTGATGCGAATCTCCCGTTCCACCACATCCCAAAGATGCTCTATTGGATTGAGATCTGGTGACTGAGGAGGCCATTTGAGTACAGTGAACTCATTGTCATGTTCAAGAAACCAATCTGAGATGATTCGAGCTTTATGACATGGCGCATTATCCTGCTGAAAGTAGCCATCAGATGTTGGGTACATTGTGGTCATAAAGGGATGGACATGGTCAGCAACAATACTCAGGTAGGCTGTGGCGTTGCAACGATGCTCAATTGGTACCAAGGGGCCCAAAGAGTGCCAAGAAAAAATTCCCCACACCATGACACCACCACCACCAGCCTGAACCGTTGATACAAGGCAGGATGGATCCATGCTTTCATGTTGTTTACGCCAAATTCTGACCCTACCATCCGAATGTCGCAGCAGAAATCGAGACTCATCAGACCAGGCAACGTTTTTCCAATCTTCTACTGTCCAATTTCGATGAGCTTGTGCAAATTGTAGCCTCAGTTTCCTGTTCTTAGCTGAGAGGAGTGGTACCCGGTGTGGTCTTCTGCTGCTGTAGCCCATCTGCCTCAAAGTTCGACGCACTGTGCGTTCAGAGATGCTCTTCTGCCTACCTTGGTTGTAACGGGTGGCAATTTGAGTCACTGTTGCCTTTCTATCAGCTCGAACCAGTATGCCCATTCTCCTCTGACCTCTGGCATCAACAAGGCATTTCCGGCCACAGAACTGCCGCTCACTGGATTTTTTTTCTTTTTCGGACCATTCTCTGTAAACCCTAGAGATGGTTGTGCGTGAAAATCCCAGTAGATCAGCAGTTTCTGAAATACTCAGACCAGCCCTTCTGGCACCAACAATCATGCCACATTCAAAGGCACTCAAATCACCTTTCTTCCCCATACTGATGCTCGGTTTGAACTGCAGGAGATTGTCTTGACCATGTCTACATGCCTAAATGCACTGAGTTGCCGCCATGTGATTGGCTGATTAGAAATTAAGTCTTAACACACAGTTGGACAGGTGTACCTAATAAAGTGGCCAGTGAGTGTATGTAGCCTAGTTTACACATTAAAAATATATGTCTATAGATCAGGAGGCAGACTCAGATGTTCTCAGGCCCAGTATGGATTTGACCAGATTGTACAAAGTTGAGAAAGGGTACTTTATCACTGGATAGCAGGTATATATAGCATAGTTTAAACATGTAAAATCTCCGTGTTCTCAGTATGGGTTACACAGTAATCTAAAAAGTGGAAAAAAAGAAATGCATTTGAGGCGTACACAACTATATACTTTTGGTGTTATTTTTAAATCTTCATATATATTTCCGTCTCAGTAATACAGTCCAGCCTCTCCGCAATAGGAAATGAGATGCATACAATTAGTGACATAAAGGCTATTGATTGCAGAAATCTAGGAATTATTATTCACGGGAAAAACTTCCGTCACAATTCTCATAGGCGATGCTGACCCTTAATTAATTTGTGTGTTGAGACAGTGAAAACATTTTTTGTGAATAAAGTCTTGCTGTATCGCACTTCCATTGATTCCATCACTGTTACTCATCTCAATCCAATTTTTATCACAGGGAGCGATGTAAACATGGTGCTCACTGGCTATCATGATCTGTCACGTAACTTTGGAGTGCAAAAGACAGAAGCCACAGGCCGTAGGCGATTCTATTTGATTGGCATGAGAGGGCACATTTTGAAATGTGTGCCGGAATGTCACACATTTGTGAGTAGGAAAACTGTGAAAGCTGATGATAAACCACCACTGCATGTAATTGTGAGTCGACGTCCATAAGAAATGGAAGTCACTGATCATCTGGAGCTAGAGCCCGGCCAGCAGGACAGGGCATAGCTACATCTTAACCATCATCTTTCAGTTCAATCAATTTGTAGTGGCAGTCCCAGTGAAGGATTTGACAGCCCAGACTACACAGCAGAGGAGCAGGGAGAGGTAAACATTGCAAATGCTGGGGCCCTGCCCAAGCAAGGGGGGCACACTTGTGGGCGTCGGTACTGGCACTGGGCCCCTCATAGTACGGCGGTGTGTCTGACGGCGGGTGTGCACCACCACTGTCAGAGACACTTGATTGCACTATGAGGGACCCTATGCCAGTGCCCGCGCCCAAGAGTCGGCCTACCCACCTGTCCAGGGCAACGGCACTCGCACGGTGTCGTGCGCTAGGTGGTGACCCCGGCCATGGGGGGCCGCCCACTTAGCGAGGTTTACAAAGTGGCATATGTAGATGTGGGTCATTGAGCTGCTGCAAAAGGCGAAATAGGTCAAGTTCGCGGAATAGGAGGAGGACCAAAGCAAGCCATTTTTCTGGCAACCTATGTGTCATCAAGGGAAGGTGGGACAAAATCCTTGGAAACCCATGCATGGTTCATTTTAATGAAGGTTAGATCATCCACATTTTGGGTTGACAGACGGGTCCTTTTTTCTGTCAGGATTGATCCAGCTGCACTGAAGACTCTTTCCGATAGCACACTTGCAGCTGGGCAAGCGAGCTCCTGTAAGGCATATTGTGCCAATTCAGGCCAGGTGTCCAGTTTAGTGGCCCAATAGTCAAAGGGGAATGACCTGTGCGGGAGAACATCGATATGGGAGGAAAAGTAGTTGTTAACCAAAGTTGACAACTGCTGTCTCCTGTCACTTTCCATCGATGCAGTATTACCAGTTGTGTGAGCGGTCCGTGAAAAATCAGTCCACAACATTGTCATGAAACCCTTGTCTCCAACGCCACTTCTGCTGTGTGCACCACGAACACCTCTGCCAAGCTGCCCCCGGCCTGTACGGCTCGTGTGAGAAACATCACCGCTGCTGTGTGCTGGGAATGCCTCAATCAACCGGTTAACCAGAGTTGCTTGTTTAGTAGCCAATATTAGGTCAAGGTTCTCCTGTGGCATGATGTTTTGTAATTTGCCTTTATAGCGTGGATCCAGGATGCTCGCCAACCAGTAGTCGTCATCGTTCATCATTTTGGCAATGTGTGGGTCCCTTTTAAGGATCTGCAAGGCATAATCTGACATGTGGGCCAATGTTCCCGGTGTCAATGATGCACTGCGAGTGCTGGTTGGAGGAGCACTTTCTGGCAAATCCACATCCCTCCAGTCACGCACAAACCCTGTACCAGACCTTGCAATGGCAACATTTTCACTTGCCCCACGAGATGCATCCTCCTCCCCTAAGTAATCATCCCCATCATCATCCTCCTCTTCTTCCTCCACCTCGTCCAGGAGAGGTCCCTGAGCAGACAATGGCTGAATGTCATCAAGGATTCCCTCCTCCTCTTCCTCCTCGTCAACATTGGCTGCAGACGCCTGCTCCTTAAGGTGCGTCAAAGCTTGCATGAGCAGACGCATAAGTGGGATGCTCATGCTTAGGATGGCGTCGTCTGCGCTTACCAGCCGTGTGCATTCCTCAAAACACTGAAGGACTTTACAGAGGTCTTTCAGCTTCGACCACTGCACACCTGTCAACTCCATTTCTGCTCTCAAAGTGCCTGGCCGTGTATCCTCCCACAAATGCATTATGCCCTGCCTCTGCTCGCACAGCCGCTCAACCATGTGCAGGGTGGAGTTCCACCTTGTTGCAATGTCGATAATGAGGCGGTGGTGGGGAAGGTGGAGCAATCGCTGCAGCTTCTGCATACGAATGGAGTGTACAGGCGACCGGCGGATGTGCGCGCACAGTCTTCGCACCTTCTGGAGCAGGGCTGTTAACTCCGGATAATTATTGAGGAAGCACTGCACCACCAGGTTCAAGGTGCGAGCCAAGCAAGGTATGTGGCTGAGTTTTGAAAGGGCTATGGCTGCCACAAAATTACGGCCATTATCACTAACTACCTTGCCTGCCTCAAGATGTACACTGCCCAGCCATGACTCAGTTTGTCGCTGAAAGTACTCGGCCAGCACCTCGGCGTTGTGTCTGTCGCCCAAACACATCATCTGCAACACAGCCTGCTGATGCTTTCCACTAGCTGCTCGATAGGGGGACACCTCGTGTGCAACAGTGGCACCTGCAGATGGAGTGCTCGTACGACTACGCTCTGTGGACGAGCTTTCGTTTCTGGAGGAGGAGGAGGGTCGAACGCCTACAGCCAACTGTTTCCTATACCGTGGGATAGGCAGCACTGTCCCACCACCGCTGTCCCCTGTGGACCCTGCATCCACCACATTAACCCAGTGCGCAGTGATGGACACGTAACTGCCCTGGCCATGCCGACTGGACCATGCATCAGTTGTGAGATGCACCTTTCCACTCACTGACTGCTTGAGTGCATGGACAATGCGGTCTTTCACATGATGGTGGAGGGCTGGGATGGCTTTGCGAGAAAAGAAGTGGTGACTTGGTAGGTCATAGCGTGGTACTGCATAGGCCATGAGTTCGTGGAAAGCTGCGCTTTCCACCAACCGATAGGGCATCATCTCTAACGAGATTAGTTTGGCAATGTGGGCGTTCAAACCCAGTGTACGCGGATGAGAGACTGAGTACTTTCTTGACCTACTCATAGTGTCTGGGAGGGTGAGCTGGACTTGAGAGCTGCATATGGTGGAAGTAGCGGTGGACAGGGCGGGCTGAGAGAGGGTTGACGATGGTGATGGAGTTGGTGCTCTTTCTGATGGCCTAGATTCAGTCTTTCGTTGAAATAACAGTGGGACTCCCTGACTGCTGTGGCCTTGCAACGACACCTCAACATTTGCTGCTGTGCTAACCGGTGGGCTTACAGTGGGGGAAACAATGTAGCGTTGCTTACTACCTTCTTTGTGATCAGTTGCACATGTGGTACTTGAGGTTTGGTGTTGTGTCCACGCTTGCAAGTGCATGCTGGTTAAATGCCTAAGCATGCAACTGGTATTCAAATTTTTCAGATTTTTCCCTCGGCTAAAGGTCTTTGCGCACTTCTTACAGATAACCTTGGCCTGATCATGAGGATTTTGTTCAAAAAAGTGCCACACTGCACTCCTCCTACTTTGGCAGACATTTTGCGGCCTAGCACGCTGTGATATTTTGACCCTCTGGACAAGTTGTCCAGCAACTCTTTTGATTTTTGGAACCTGTCTTTGGAGTCCTCCGGGCCTGCCAGATAACAGCTGTTGCGATGTCGATGTCTGCTGTGGATGCTCCTCCTCCTCATCTGAGCTATTGGAAGCAGCACCCTCTTCCCCCAATGGATGCCAATCTGGGTCAACAACTGGATCATCCATCACCTCCTCTTCAATGTCATGTGCACCTTCCTCTGTGTCACCGTGTATGGTGGTATAGTGTGCGGGAAGGGGCACCTGAGTCTCATCAGGGTCAGAATCTGGCTCTGTACACTGCGAGGACAATGTAGTGCTCTGAGTGAATGTACCAGCAGAATCATCTATCAGTGGCTGTGCATCAGTGCACTCCATGTCAGATTCATCTTGGCCTGTGTAATTCACCATTTCACTTGATAATCCAGGCATGGTATGTGAAAACAGCTCCATGGAGTAATCAGTAGCATGGCCTGCGTCATCCTTCAATCTTGGTTGGGGTGAAGGACACAAGGAAAGGTGTGGTTCATGAACATGAGCCTCCAATGACGACTCAGTGCTTTTATTTTTTACAACTTCAGAAGAGGAGGCGATAGAGCTGGAGGCTGAGTCAGCAATGTAAGACAAAACTTTTTCCTGAAGCTCTGGCTTTAAAAGCGGTTTGCCAACAACTAGAAAACTAAGCCTTCGAGGCCTTGTGGAGCCAGACGATGACGCAGGCTCAACACCACCTGCATTCGGTCATATTTTGCTTTTGCCACTACCATCAGATCCACCACCAACACCATCATTACCAGTTGCCAACCCCCGCCCAATTCCACGGCCTCTTCCACCAGCCTTCCTCATTTTTGGTAGAAATGTAGACAAAATCCAACAAACTATATAGTAATGTAAAACAAGGTACAAGGTGTCTATAGGACAGGAGAGATTTTGAATTTCTGCACACACTTGTGGACACTGGACACTTTTGGATTGTGTGAGGCCCACTGAATATCACAGCGCTATGTCACAGGCTCGATGTCGCAGGTGTGAAAAATGTCACTAGAGGATAACAGAGATTTTGAATTTCTGCACACACTTGTGGACACTGGACACTTTTGGATTGTGTGAGGCCCACTGAATATCACAGCGCTATGTCACAGGCTTAATGTCGCAGGTATGAAAAATGTGACTAGAGGATAACGGAGATTTTGAATTTCAGCACACACTTGTGGACACTGGACACTTTTGGATTGTTTGAGGCCCAGTGAATATCACAGCGCTATGTCACAGGCAGAAATTGGCTAGTGTATGACAAACTACAAGGTGTATATAGAATTGGTCAGAATAGGAATCTCCCTAGAGTGTAGGTCTGTAAGACCGGAACAAGTCCTCGACTTATCCTTACAGAGCGACACACAGATAGCTTCACTGTGACCGTGACAACAGCCGTTACACGGTACTGAGAGAGGAGCGTGCACGTACACGGCTGTCCGGTGTGCGTAAAATTGTCAAGCTCTGTGTTTTTTAAGTATACGGACTGACACACGCTGTCTCTCTATAGTTTTGAATGTGATCAAACAGCAAATATATTTAACTGTTTGAAAACTAGACAAAACTAGAAGGTGCAGGTCTGTAAGAACGGAACATGTCCTCGACTTATCCTTGCAGAGCGACACACAGTTAGCTTCACTGTGGCCATGATAACAGCCGTTACACGGTACTGAGAGAGGAGCGTGCACGTACACGGCTGTCCGGTGTACGTAAAATTGTCAAGCTCCGAGTTTTTTAAGTATACAGACTGACACACGATGTCTCTCTATAGTTTTGAATGTGATCAAACAGCAAATATATTGTGTTTGGCTCTGTGGAGATGACACTTCTGAACACCAACTGACGCTGTTGGAGCCCAGGATCAGGCGTGGAGCAGGCTGGGGCCTACTAGGTTTTGGCAGGTGTAGGCAGCAGGAGACTTGCCATCTCCACAGCAGGGGAACAGCTGGCAGTGCTGAACCCCACTAACACTTGAACGAATGTGTTTGGCTCTGTGGAGACGACACTTCTGAACACTAACTGACACTGTTGGAGCCCAGGATTATGCATGCCGCATGCAGAGGCCAATGGGCAGCGGTTTTTATGGAGGTTGTTGACTACTACTGATTCTAACCATGCTCAACTTAGGCCTCTGGCTCCACTGTCTCTACTATTTACCCTGGCCTCCAACCCCGCCAGCTACATCTCTGAAGTGGCGTCAGCACAATCTACACTTGTTCCTGTGTTACTGGTGCTCAGTCCCGTCAGTTGATCCCTTGATGTTTGTCCGGCAAGTTCGCCAGCTCTGTCCTCATTCCCACTACTGGTTATGGGAATATGGACAGAGCAGGAGACCTTGCCGGACACACATCAGGGGATAAACTGATGGGACTGAGCCACAGGAACACAGGAACAAGTGTAGATTGTGCTGACGCACACTTCAGAGATGTAGATGGCGGGGTTGGAGGCCAGGGGAAATAGTAGAGACAGTGGAGCCAGAGACCTAAGTTGGGCACGGTTAAAAATCAGTAGTGGTTTGAATGTTGATGGAGCTGGTGACTTTGCCGTCCACACAGCAGGGGATCAGCTGGCGTTACTGAACCCCACTAACACAGGAGCTAGTGTGTTTCTCTGTGCAGACGACACATCTGAGCGACAACTGGCTGTGTTGAAGCACAGGGATTATAGTTCAGGTGGTAGAAAAATGAACACACCAGCAGACCTGGATACAGTTGCCAACCACTAATTTAGTCTGTAAGAGGAATGGCAAAGTCTTTGGAGATCCAGGCCTTGTTCATTTTCAGAAAAGTCAGCCGGTCAACATTATTGGAAGATAGTCGCGTGCGACGGTCTGTTAGTACACCACCTGCGGCACTAAAGACACGTTCCGATAATACACTGGCAGCAGGGCAAGCCAGCACCTCCAATGCATACTGGCTAAGCTCTGGCCATGTATCCAGCTTAGAGACCCAAAACTTGAAGGGGGAAGAGCCATCTGGGAGTACAGTGACAGGGCAAGACATGTAGTCTGACACCATCTGATGGAAGCGTTGCCTCCTGCTGACTCGAGGCGTCGCTGATGGTGTAGACAATTGTGGTGGACACACAAAACTTTGCCACATTTGGGCCATAGTGGTCTTGCCTTGTGCTGCGGCGCTGCCTCTGCTCCCTCTTTGTGCAGAGTTTCCTCCACTGCCTTGACGCACAGAGCTGCTTTGTAAAGCACTAGCAACAATGCTGTCGGGTGGAATGGAAAACATTATGGACTGCACCAGTGACTCTTCGTACTCCCGCAGTTTACGCTCCCGGTTCAACGTTGGTATGCGCCTTTGTACGCTGTCCCGGTAGCGAGGATCTAGGAGGGTGTACACCCAATAATCAGCCGAGACGAGAATGTGGGCGATGCGGCGGTCGTTTCTCAGGCACTGCAGCATGAAATCAACCATGTGCTGCAGACTCCCAACTGCCAAAGAACCGCGGTCCCCTGTTTGAGGCGTGACCTCGGCCTGCTCTGCATCACCCCACCCTCGCTGTACATACTGAGTAGAGGTTTGTGTACCTCCCTCCTCTGGAGAGATGTCTTCCTACTCCATCGACTCCTCCTCATCCTCCTCACAAAGTGTCCCCTGCCTAGGCCTTTGTGAGGAAACACGTAGCGCAGACTGTCCAGAAGCAGATGGCATTTGGGACTCCTCATCCTCCACCTCTTCCGAAACCTCATCCCTTAGTGCTTGCAGTGTTTGTTGAAGCAGGCAGATAAGGGGGACAGTCATGCTGACTAGTGCATCATCTGCACTCGCCATCCGCGTGGATTCATCGAAGGCACGCAAAACGAGGCAGATGTCCTTCATAGAGGCCCACTCAATGGTGCTGAAGTGTGAACGGCGCACAGTGCGACTTGTTTGCGCCTGATGCAGCTGGTACTCCATGACTGCTGCCTGCTGCTCACACAACCGATCCAACATATGTAACGTTGAATTTCACCGGGTGGGTAGGTCACATATGATGCGATGTTCCGGAAGGCCAAATCGTCGCTGCAGAGCAGCGAGGCGCGATCTTGCCGTGCTGGAACGCCGCAAGTGAGCGCACTCTATGCGGACCTTGTGCAACAGTGCATCAAGATCCGGATAGTCCCTCAGAAAGCTCTGCACGACCAAGTTAAGCACATGTGCCAGACATGGGATGTGTGTGAGGTTGCCTAGGCCAAGAGCAGCCACCAGATTTCGGCCATTGTCACACACTACCAAGCCCGGCTGGAGATTCGCTGGCCCAAACCACACATCGCTCTCCTGCTTGATAGCATTCCAGAGCTCCTGCGCTGTGTGGCTTCGATTCCCCAAAGAAATTAAATTGAGTACAGCCTGTTGACGTTTGGCCACGGCTGTGCTCATATCGGTCATAACAGGCTCCTGCTCTGCTGTTTCTGAGGAACTTGAGTAGGAGGAGGAGTCTATGTGTACAGACTGGAGTCCTGCAATCCATGGCGTTGGAAGAACACGTACAGCGCCACTCTCCAGATCTGTACCCGGCTCCACAACATTGACCCAGTGGGCAGTGAGGGAAAGGTATCGTCCCTGTCCATGGTTACTGGTCCACGCATCGGTGGTCAGGTGGACCTTGCTACTAACTGCATTTAGTAGCGCATGTTTTATTTTGCCCTCAACATGTTTCTGCAGGGCAGGGACGGCTCGCCTGCTGAAATAAAAGCGGCTGGGCACGTTGTATTGGGGGACTGCCAATACCATTAAGTCCCGGAAGGTGTCAGTGTCCACCAGCCTGAATGACAGCATTTCAACTGCCAGAAGTTTGGCAATGCCAGCATTCAGAGACTGTGCTCGGGGATGGTTTGCCGAGTAAGGGCGCCTTTTATCCCATGCCTGTGCTACCGATGGCTGTGATGGATGCGAACATGCTGCTATGGGTGGAATCTGACAGGGTCTCCGGACAACAGTGGCAGAGGTTCTTCCTTGGCGATCCTGTGAGGAAGCCGAACCAGCAGTGTGTGAGCTGGAGGAAGAGGCCCCAACACGAACTGAAGAGGTGGTAGGTGGTGTTGTACGTTGGCCTAAGTCTTCAGGGTGTCTCTGCAACTCCAAGTCGTGCTTGGTGCGCACATGTTTCCACATATTTGTGGTATTGAGGTTGCTGACATTTCTCCCTCTTTTGACTATCTGATGACACAGCTTGCATTTGACAAAGCAAATGTCATCTGCAACTGTGTCAAAAAAGGACCACGCACTGCAAGTCTTGGGAGCGCCCGTTCTGCCTTTGGAATGAGGAATGCTCCTAACGGGTGCCGAAGAGGAGGGTACAGGCAACCAAGTCTTCCCCCTCCCTCTGCCTCCTGTTTTGGCCGGTAGGGGAATCTCTTCCTCCGAGCTGCTCCCACCACCTTTCTGTTCCTCACGCCATGATGGGTCAAGGACCTCATCATCTTCCCTCCCCTCTTCAAACAGCTGCTTCTCCGGGGTTGTCTCGCCAGCACCGTACGCACCAGAAAGTGGCAACTGAGTCTCGTCATCATCTGATGCGTACTGAGGTGTGCTGACCATAGGCACTGGCCCATTCGCCTCTTCAGATTCAGAGGGACAAAGAAGTTGCGCATCACTGCATACTCCCTCTTCTTCACATTCAGGAATGCTGTTGGCTGGCCCCCTCTTTCCAAGCCAACAGATTCCGAGAACAGAAGTAGAGACTGTGATGGCTCCTGTCCATGTCTCTCTGACTGCCTGGGCACTTTGGCAGGTGGTGAAGAGACAGATGGTTGCTCTTCGGTGCTCTGGTCCTGAGAGGCTGTGGAAGTAATTGAAGTCAATGCGTTAGCTGCCATCCATCCGAAAACGGCTTCAATTTGTTCCTCCCGCAGCAGTGGGGTACGTTGAGGTCCTACAAAGCTGCGCATAAAGGACTGTTGCCTGCTAAAACTGGGGGATGCTGATCCACTGGTGCCCGCAGCAGGCCCAGAATCCCCACGTCCTCTACCTGCAGAATCCCCACGTCCTCTACCTGCAGAATCCCCACGTCCTCTCCCTGCTGAAACTCCACGCCCACGCCCATGCGTCTTACTCCCTGCCTTCTTCATCTTGCCAAACTGCTTAAGATAGGCAGAAAAGTACAAAGGGGGGCCTTAGTGTGCTTATTCCTGAACAGCTGGTTACAGGTACAAGAAACACTAATTTTATGAAGTGTGTGTGTGTGGACTACACTTTAATAGGAGCTGATGTGGCCTACACAAGTTCCAAATATACTGTTTGGTGAACTTTTTTTGTGGTTTCTTTGTTGGAAACAAACTCAAAGTATGTGAACAAAGAATTGAAACTGATAGTATCACCAACTTTTTGGAGCTATTACAATGCAGGCAGGTAACCTACAATGCAAAAGATGAGGCTCCAAAAAAATTGGGTAATACTAATCTGGCTGCGCCGGCAGGGCACAAGCCAGAAAAAAAGGCTCCTCTATCTACTCCTATATAGTGTTTGCAACCAACCAATGTTGATGGATACGGATGGATGCACACTAATAGGAGAAGAAAAAATGAGCTGCACTCAAAGACAAATATGTGTGAGGCAGTGACGCACGTTGAGCGTCCTACAACCAGACGTAGCTGCAGGACACTCTACTCTGCACGAGCTGCACTCACACACAGTCAGAGACCTCTCAGACAGCCGTGAACAGTGCAGCTAAGTGGGCACTGGCACTGACAGGCTGCAGAAAGGCTCCGCTGTGTACTCCTATATAGTGTTTGCAACCACCGTAGATGGAGACGGATGGATGCACACTAATAGAAGAAAAAATGAGCTGCAATAAAAGAAAAATGTGTGAGGCAGTGACACGCTGATCGTCCTACAACCAGACGTAGCTGCAGGACACACTACTCAGTGTGAGCTGCACTCACACACAGTCAGAGACCTCTCAGACAGCCGTGAACAGTGCAGCAAAGTGGACACTAGCACTGAAAGGCTGCAGAAAGGCTCCGCTGTCTACTACTAGTGTTTGCAACCAACGTATATGGATACGGATGGAAGCACACTAGATTGAAATTATGTAAAAAAATGCAGCTCAAAAATTAAAAGATGTATGAGGCAGCAGTGAGGCACGCTGGGCAGCCTACAACCTGACGTGGCTGCAGGACCCACTCCACAGTGTGAGCTGCACTCACACAGCCCTTGCAGACAGCTGTGAACACTGCTGCTAGGGCAAAGAAGGCTACAGTGGTGGTTTATGTAGCCTGGGTAAAGCACTAGATGTTTGGTGGAATCGCTATTTCTAACTGTCCCTCACAGTCTTCTACAGCAGCCTGTCCCTAACTGAATTCACAGCAGAGTGAACCAGAAATGGCGGCTGCGGTGGCTTTTATAGTGCATCATGACATCATTTCGGCAGCCAATCACAGCCATGCCAATAGTTAACATGCCTACATGCCTAACAGGATGTGCCCACACTTCGGAGGATTCCCATTGGCTTAATCAAAGCAAGCAGGCTCATAGCATGATGGGAACTTCCGATTCCGATTCCGGTATCCGATATGACAAAAGTATCGGAAGTCAGTATCGGAATTCCGATACCGCTAATATCGGCCGATACCCGATACTTGCGGTATCAGAATGCTCAACACTAATTATAATACAGAATTAAAATAGGGAATTGTTCTTAGTGTTGTAGCACTGTCATGTTATGCAATGTATACATACAGTATTTGACATTGCTTTTCATGTAAAGAAGAAAACAATTTGGTGTCAAAAACAACTTTAGAAATCCAAAAGATTAATGTTACAAACCTGTTCTGAGCATCCCTCGCTTTGCTCCCTTCTCCTGGGTCCATTATCCTCTCTTTTGTTCCATGTTGGGTTTGAAGCTTGCCTGGTATTGATTAATGACATCATTTCCCTAGACCTATTTAAGATCCATTGACATACACCTACAGAGGCTTGCAAAAGTATTCACCCTCTTGGCATTTTTTGTGTTTTACTACCTCATAGCCTTGAATTTCCTTGTTTTTTAGAAGGTTTGGATCAGTTCATGGAAAGAACTTAACTACAACTGTAAACATTTGATTTTCTTTTTATTGTAAAGAAAACAACAAATACGACAAACTAACTGAAAACTTCAATGTGCATAACTGTTCACTCCTAAAGTCAGCACTATGTAGTAGAGCTTCCTTTTACTGAAAATACAGTTGCAGGTCACTTTAAATAAGTCTCTATGAGCTTTCCACATTTTGCCACTGTGATTTTTGATCATTCCTCAAAGTAAAATTGCTCCAGCTCATTCAAGTTATATGGTTTCCTCTGGTGAATAAAAATCTTCAGGTCTGATCACAGATTCTCAATTAGATTAGAGTCTGGGCTTTGATTAGGTCACTTCATAAAATTTACATGTTTCCCCTTTAACCACTCAAGTGTTGTTTTAGCAGTATGTTTTGGGTCATTGTCTTATTTGAGAGTAAACCTCCATCCCAGTCTCAAGTCACTGACAGATTGAAACAGGTTTTGCTCAATCCCCTGTCTCTGCTGCCAAAAACATCCCACATCATGATTCTGCAACTAGCATGTTTCACTGTGGGGATAGGGATATTGTTCTTCAGGTAATGAGAAGGTTGGTTTGATGCCATTTACCTTGGTGGCCAAAAAGTTAAATTTTGGTTTCATCTGACCAAATCACTTTCCATCATACATTTGGGGAGTGTTCTACATGTCTTTTGGAAAGCTCAAAATGTACCTTACAATTTTTGTGTATAAGTTAAGGTATTTTTCTGCCCAATCCTCCATAAGGTCCACTTCTGTGGAATGTATGGCTTATTGTGGTCTTTTGGACAGATAGTCCAGTCTCAGTTTTGGAACGCTACAGCTCCTTTAGGAGAATGACACGCTAAGAATGTCGAGATGAGGAGACTTAAAGCCGCAATGCTCCTCTGGGAAATATGCCAATTATGCAAATTATCTCTTCAGAGAGGAAGAGGACTAGAACTCTAGTGCCACCTATTAGAAGTTGCAATCCTAAAAGTTAATGTCGACCCTTTAACAAGCCTTGTTACATGACTTAGGTTAAAAGCCAAGCCAGAATCTCAATTTGCAGACACTGTGTTTCGTGTACTGCCCCTCGTCAGTGCAAAGTGTGAGATCTGGTTTGGCTACATTTCCTTGTAGATTGTAAACTTGCGAGCAGGGACCTCACTACTGTTTAAATTGTCTTAACTTGTATTGAATTTATTGTCTGTACATGTCCCCACTTAATTGTAAAGTGCTGCGGAATATGTTGGCGCTATATAAATAAATATTATTATTATTTCACAGGGCACAGCTGAATCAGCGCTAGTGTACAGTCACAAGACTGTGCCCCAAGGATGCAGGGTAAAAGCATCTCTAGACTCACTAAGCAGAAGGTGTCGCACCTGTGAATGCCACTAATAGACACTGGCTACTGTGGAGTGCAAACCAAGTGCACAGTGGCATAAAGGCAAAGCCACTACTTGGCGCTGAAGCTACTCCCTGACTCTGCCTCCTACCTGCACTATCAGCCTAGTCACTAACTGGCAAGGCTGAACAACACATGCGTACCAAGGGTAGGGCTTTCATAATGAATCATTCACCAGAGACACACACTCCACATGGACTATACTAGTGCATGGCCATGTGGCCGTGCAATCCTTTTATAGCCACAGCCTTCCAGGATCTTGCTGATGGCCCAATCCGAGCAGCTTGAGGACCTCAGCATGTGACCTCCAACCACCACTGAGCGATCATCTCAAAGGGCATGCTCAGATGGGAAAAAGCAGGATGTAGTCCCAGGAGCGTCTGCTCACCGCTGACTAATGCTGGATGTTATAGCTGAACCTGGGGCAGCAGCAGCAACCAGACGCATAGCATTAGCCTGAGCAAGATGCTGGGACCAACATCTCTGCTGAGCAGGAACCTCTGCGGCTGAAGAAGAATGGGAGATTGCAGAGGACATGGCTTAAGATTCCCCCTGTACAGTGGCGGGAACTCGATGCCTAACACCTTATTGATGGACTACATTTTTATTGTGGAAAATGGGATTATAATTGTACAAATTGCTCCAAACTAAAGGGCAAATTTGGAGAACTTCAGACTCAAAGTTAGGAGGGAGGAATCATCCTGGGATTACCATTTTCCTCTACTAAAGATAACTATGTCCATTCCCTTCAAGTTCCTATTTGTTCACAGGACAATTACTCATTGATTTTCTAGCAGCAGAGAAATGTATGGAATTCTCTAAGACCAAAGGATTGCAAATTATTTTAGTTTCTTTGAAGAGACCCCTGAAGCAAACCTCCATGAGTGGCTCAATATTTCTTGATAGTCGTATCCAATTCCAGAGAGGGAAGGGAACTTCTCAGTATGATTACTACACATTGAGGACATTTCTTTTTTAATTTTGCCACTTTCTGATGCATTAGTGGTTTTGAAACTTTCATGACTACAGATATATGCTCCTGCCATTGACTAGACATCTGACCAAATCGCTCAGTGAGGATCATCTTCTTTTTACAACTGTTTCAAAATTCCACCTCAACCACCTTCTCTGAAACGCTGCTCTGCATCTGCTACATTTAATATTCCTGCCTACTATCAGGAAGAAAAGAGAACCCGAGTGATGACATAAGTAAACCAAATGTATCTTTGCATCTACCTCTTCATTTTCCAACTCTTCATTTGAAGATCATCCTTTGACCTTCAACAGATCCTTTTCTATAGTCAAAACAATTCTTACATCTATGTCTAATCCAATCATGGAGTATAAATTAAACCAAATTCTGAACAATGAAATGGATCCATCTCACCTGGTGAGCCTTGACAATTAAATTTTACTTTGGGCATGAAGGTCCAAATCACCCCATGTGTGAAAGGGTTAATATAAGAGAGTAAGTATGTCATTATTCTGGTCTAATAGTACCTAAAAATGTTCTTTTTCAATTTTTTTTTGACATTCAGGACTGGAAAATGTTATAGAACACAGTTAACAAGTCCTTTCTACTTGAGAAAGATGCATTTTTTTGATAGTCCATGAAATCACGAAACATCTTGTATCATCTTTTGGAGCAGAAAATAAATAGCTTATATCAGGCTTATGAATCTTAGGCTCTTTAAACTTTTACTTCTGTCAGCAGTAAAATGGCAATATGTTTTTGAAAAATCGAACACCTTGTAACAGCTTAAAAATACACTTCCACCAAACATAGTCGTTTGCTGTTCATCAACATTTTAACATTCTTCTTTGCAGAAACTCAACTGAAAAGATTTTATGTTCAAAGAATATTTTTTGTCAGCTAGGTTTTTAAATAAGACTATATAAAATCACTAATAATTTACATATTTTTAAAGTATTTTTTTATAGCTTTCCGCATTTATCTCTGGTGTAGATGATAGATGATAAAGATATGATTGCCTGACTGTGTTCAGTGGGAAATCGCAGTGATGATAACCTAGTGATCATTTGCTTCCTGTAATTACTTGATAAATGTAATAACGCAGCAAATCTTTTTAAAGTGATAAAAATTAATTTGTGACGCAGTCACTCAAAATCTCTGAAATGTTCTATTTTTTTCCACTGAGTTTCTTGTAAGAGAGATAATTGTATTCTTAAAGAGGTGGTGAGAAATATAATTTAATTTTCATTTTAAATCCCTATATACACTGCAAAAAAAATAAAGGGAACACTTAAACAACAGAATATAACTCCAAGTAAATCAAACTTCTGTGAAATTAAACTGTCCACTTAGGAAACAACACTGTTGACAATCATTTTCACATGCTGTTGTGCAAATGTAATAGACAACAGATGGAAATTACTGGCAATTATCAAGACACCCTCAATAAAGGAGTGGTAATGCAGGTGGGGACCACAGACCACATCTCAGTACCAAAGCTTTCTGGCTGATGTTTTGGTCACTTGAATGTAGGTTGTGCTTTCACACTCGTGGTAGCATGAGATAGACTCTACAACCCACACAAGTGGCTCATTTAGTACAGCTCATCCAGGATGGCACATCAATGCGAGCTGTGGCAAGGAGAGTATAATCCAGCTCATTTTTCTTATCTTTCAGTTTACATCAGGGGCTTATCTTCAGCATCACAGAATGCTGTAGATAAGCCCTGTGATGCGGTAGCCACAGCTTATATCGGAAAAATGAGGTGACAGATTCCCTTTAAAGATAAAATGCAAACTAGATGAAGATGATGCTCAAGTGAGAAGCAAAAAAAGTATGTAATAGTAAACCACTGACATCCAAATATATTAAGAGACCAAAAATGAAACCTAATGATTTTGATGTCGTGGATGGATGGAAGGAACCCAAGCTTATTGGTGTTTCAGGAGGAAGCATCCTAGGAGCATAACATTTGATTTATTTTGTTGCTATCATTGATATACTATTGCACTAGAATTGTATGATACAATATCAAGGATTCAATGATATATACAGTATATTCAGTCATGGCCAAAATTGTTGCCCCCCTTGTTCCAGAAAATGAAGTATTTCTCCCAGAATTGTATTGCAATTACACATGTTTTGTTATACACATGTTTACTTCCTTTGTGTTTTGAAATAACAGAAAAAAATTAAAAAAGGCAAATATGACATAATTTCACATTAAGCCCCAAAAATGGGCCGGAAAATATTGTTAGAACCCTCAACTTAATATTTGGTTGCACATCCTTTGGAATAAATAACTGCAATCTGACACTTCCTATAACCATCAACAACCTTCTTACATTTCTCAACTGGAATTTTGGATCACTCTTATTTGCAAACTGCTCCTCGTGTCTCATATTTGAAGGCAGGTTTTTCCCAACATCAATATTACGATCTCTCAACAGATATTCAGATCTAGACTCATTGCTGGCCAATACAGTTCCTGAGCCTGCTCCATAAATGTGCATTATAACTGTTAGGTACAGTAAGGTTTAAGTATGCAAAGAGGTTAATAAATGTGTGATGGGAGGGAATGGCTATAAAGTTCTAGGCAGTTATTTTGAGACTGATCTTCCAGGCTTTGTACTTGCTTCATTCACTATATTTTTTAACTTTTTGGTCAAGTTTACGCTGTTTAACCCAGTTGTAGCATGGTATAGCAAATATAATACCTAAAAAATAAGGAATAGTATGCAATAAAGGGCAATATAAATGTGAGCATGAACTACACAGCAGGTAAAACTTGCTATATTATGCTTGATATATGTAGTCAAGATACTAGGATGTTTTCTAAATGATTAATCACATGTGTTCATGAAAAGATTTATGAGATGTGTCATAAGCATCATGATTCTTCTTAATGGTTGGTTAACCCATTCATCTGTCCATTTCACCTTCATAAACACATGCTACTTTCTGCATGCTGAGATCATATTTTTTTCTTACGGTACATGAAAGAAAAAAATTAATTTACTGCAAGAATTGTTTTTAAAGTTACCATTATTTTGTCCTCCATCAAATTATAATGTGGCTGGATCAGTTAATTTCCTATACTATTTCAATTCTTTTAAGCCTATATTTTTAGAAATACATTTCTTTTTAATACATGGGGCTTGGTAGATTTTTTTAGGTGTACATATCTTTTAGTCTCTATCTTCCATATGAGGTCAAATCATGCCATGTATGATTTCATATGACTAACTATTTTTTAATCACTTAGAACTAATATTACCAAATAACTCTATTTCCTTGGCAGAAATCTGATTTAAACCCTATTTGTCAGCTAAAGAAATGTACACATGGCATGTTTTGGAAATTGTTGTGCCTTCATCTTTTTGCAGGAGAAAAGGCTTCGTGATACAGCCAGCATTTTTCCCTGAAATATCATTTCAGACAACTATTCAAACTGGACAGATTCATGGTGAAAAACCCACGCTGCTGTACAGATCACAATCCAACAGTAAAGATGAAAGTGATGGTTTATTTTCTTTCTCAACGAGTTTCAAAGTCTCAAGGACTTCTTCAGGAGTGATACTTTGAAACGGGTAGAGAAAGAAAATAAATCATCACTTTCATCTTTACTGTTGGATTGTAATCTGTACAGCAGCGTGGGTTTTACACCACGAATCTGTCCAGTTTGAATACTATTGTTTGGTCATTTGCCTGACCAGTGGTCCTGCTGCAGCTGTCAGTTCTGATGAGTTATTACACACCCGAGTACTTTGAAAAGAAGGTGAGTGCAATCTGATTTTATATCTTGTCTTCACTACCGGATAAGGCCCTATTTGCACTTATATCTCTCTAGCATCTTATAATACGTTTCAGACAACTATTCAGATGTCTATCATGGTGGGTTTGCCATCAGCATTTTGTTTTAATTCATTTAAAACATAGAGGCAGTTTCCAATCAGAAGCCACCAGAAAAATGGACCAGCCACTTATTTTAGCTGCTTCATGGCTTTCGACGACTGAAGCAGTTAAAGGAAGTTACAAAGGAGGAAATATAAGCCCAACAAGTTTAGCATATGTTCTATTATTGGGCATTTTTAGTGCTTTTTCTGGTGAGTTACAGCAGGGTTCCCCAACTCCAGTCCTCAAGGCCCACCAACAGATCATGTTTTCAGGATTTGGTATTTGGTATTGCTCATGTGATAATTGCTTCACCTGTGCAATACGAGGGAAATCCTGAAAACATGACCTGTTGGTGGGCCTTGAGGACTGGAGTTGGGGAACCCTGAGTTACAGGATGAAGATGCCCTAAAAAGATTTCATATTCACTTTCCATAAAAGATCAGGGGTGGGTTCCAGCATCAGTGCAGGGTAACCCTTAGAAATAACTAACAAGCACTATTTCAGGAAGTCTCTGTGCTTGATGTCTACTCCGGTATAGGATTTGAGTCTCCTAAAGAGATAATGTGGTAACTATATGTGTATTGAAACTGTAATGTCCACATTGATGGCTCTTGTGGTTTATGTTTATTATGGTGGTATTTTGTAAGTTGCTCTTAGCACTGCATGAATAATAATTTAAAATATTCATGCTAGTTTAAAGGAAGTAATAAAATATGGTTGTTTTATCATTTTATGAGTGATCTCTCTGTTTGATGATATGATTCTTTTTATGGCAGGTGCACAAAACCATTTTCTCTCCATTCATCCGATTATACTGATCAGATTATGATCAGAGTTTGAACAGAGTGGTGTCCGTTTTTCTAGAAGGTGTCCATTAATTCAGTTTGTAAAAATTGGACTGAACATGAATGTCACCCAAGTGCGGCCCAATGTTTTTCATGACCAAAAACTTGAATTGCTGTTTTTGATCCAACACTCATATTAAAATGGGAGATGACACTGATTTTTTTCCTGAGACCACGAAGTACAAGGAAAAAAAATTGGACAAGTTCAATGATCAAGCATCTTTTTCCTATTTTCGCTCATTACACATTGCTGGTCAGCAGCATGGATAGAAGTACTTACTACTGATGCAGTGACAAGTCACAGTGATTCTTTTCTTGTTTATGCAAATTTTCCCAATAGAATAACCTAGGTGCCCATGCTATCTATGAAAAACACATATAGCACTCTTCCGATATAATCATTTGAGTGCATGAGTCCATAAAGTGATTATTTAATCTGATGTTCACAAAACGAGATTAACTGGATTATTGTTTTTAATCATTGTGTTGCCCCTATTCACTTAAATGACTGGCAGATAATACTGGGACTGCTGTTGGGAAAATTTGTGCCTGCAAACAGCTGAACACTGTCATCTTTTGTATATATACAGTATATATTTTTAAATCACTTAAACTATTCTATACATTTCCTAAAAGTAATTTAGAATAAAAATGGATACCGAAAATCTTTTTTCAAAGTTCAAGAGGGATTCTTTTTTCCAGCACTGTCCAGAGTGGAGTAGGGTCAGACTGCCCGCTAGAGTATCAGTGGCTGCATTGATGCACATGGTAAGGTCCAGTAGAAGAAGAAAATGTTATTTGTATTATTTGAAGCTGACTTTGGAGCCAATTATTTGATGCTGTAGTCTGTTTCGTATCACTGATATATCCGATGTGTGCAATTATAACAGCAAAGTTTTCTGTGCCATAAAGTACACATGCACATGGTGGGGCATCAAAGTATATGTGTTCAGTGAGCCCAAGATATCCCATTTTTAAATTGAAAAGCAACTTCAAAAAGTCTGTTTCTTTCTGGAGAATGTTGTATATTCATGCATTACATGGACAGCCTTTGAATTCAATGAGAATTGTGGTGATATTGCAGAAAATTCAATACACTGTGACAGTTTCTGTCTTATTAATATACTAGATGGGGACTAAGTAGTAAGCTGCATTTCCTGTCTACTATATCAACATAATTTGGGGGATTCTTCTAAAAAATATGGGTTTATTTTTATATCAGTTGACTGCAAAATAATGAGAGTAAAATAATAAACCATGGAAGCTGTCACCTCTCCACTATGACCTGCTCCAGCAATGTCTTATTTTGGTGCTAGGCACTGCCATATTCATTCGGTGGGGGTCACTGGTGATTGAGGAGATGTTGGAAGCATATCCTCTGGACAACGCAATCTCTGGATGATGCAGGTTCTGTCCAGCTATTTAATTGTGGCTGCCTGAGACATACAGTTCCATCTGATTATATGTGCTGTGTGTAGAGAGTTTGTGCTGTCCAGCTGGAGTTATGAGGTCCCTGTTCCATCCAGTTGGAGAACATCACAACCTACTTAAGCTTCCAGCATACTACTGGAAGCTGCTGGTTATTGTCTTGTGCTTCTCTGCTTCAGTCTTGCCTATTTAGCATCTTTTGATATTATTGCTTCTTGTTTTGACTTCGGCTTGTGTTTCTGGTTAATCTTACGGAGTCTAATTTTGTACCTTTCCTGTCTTTTTGTGTCTGACCGGCTACCTGACCACTCCTGTGTACCTGTACTACCTAACAGCACCTATTCCATTCCCCCAACCCAATGGCCCCTGTTTAAGTCATGATTCCTGTACAGGGGTTAAAGGGTGTAGGTCAAGGCAATCCCTGGGATTTCGCAAACAGAGTTGTTTTTGTTGTGCTTGTCCATGGCAGCCATCTTAGAGCCGCCAGGTGACCACTGACAGGATGCCTTTACAGAAGCATTTGGTTTAGTAACAATAATGCTTGTTTTCCTCAACAGTGCTTTGTAAATTTATTCTACAAGCAACATTTTATGAACTCTGAGAGTAAGCCTTAAAAGACTACAAATTGTCATGCATTAACTATGCTTACAGTATAGGTTCAATTTAGCATAAACATCAGTTTAATGACATTTGAAATCAGTGTAAACACCCCCAGATTGGATCTAACACCAGCTCTTGCAAGCATATATAAAGCTAAAACGCATCAGTAGATTTCTTATGCAGCACAGAGGTCATTTGCTGTAAAGTAACATATTATGTCTCTCATAAGTAATGGCCTTATGTTTCCTCTATGGTATAGGTAATGGTGAATGTTCAATTTACCTCAATGTGATTCCTATTACAATGAATATAGTAGCATACAAAGCTAAGGGATTGTGTTTTGTGTTCTAATGACCCAACTTGAGAATTGAGAGAATCCTTAATGGTTTGGTGATTGCAAGGTTTCTTTTTCAAACATACTAAACAAAAGCCTGCTCACAACCTTCTTTCTTGCCGCTCTAGTAAAATATAAATAGTGCTTTATGTTTTATGGTATCGCATATATTGTTCATTGTATACTCTTAAGTCTGCAATAAAATACTATAAGCCACAGATAACATTATGAAGTTTTAAACTCATCTGACCCAATTGTTACAAGAAACAATAATTCAAAGAGATTGATAGTGAAAATGTGAAACTAAGTACTGCTAGCAGTAGAAATGAGCAGATTGAGCTGCAGAGGTTCAGGTTTGAATTTCTTAAAGTTTGTGGTTACACGCAAATGCTAACATTCTGAGTTTCGATATGTGGTTTTTAAAAAAAAAAAAACTTACCCGACACCATTTCTCTCACTATTGAAGCATTTGTCATGCCGCCTGTCATGCTGCTCTCACCTGGGGGCGGGACCGCGCATCCGTCATCATCACTTCCGATGCCGGGGCCGCTCCTGGGGTCCCGTTGGGTGCGCCCGCGTACCACTCGCACCTAGTTCCAGGGTTACTCATGTTGCTAGCGTGTAGGTGCGCTTTTCTCGGCTCTGTCTACAGCAATGTCCTCGCTATGGTCCTGGAGGACCTGACCCAGAAGTCCCTGTGCTCTTGCCCTATATCAGGCTACCTCTTCCTATGGGAGGTGCCAGATTATTGTTGTGCTTCCTGGCTTGGTCTGTTTTGTCCTTGCTTGGCTGCTCACTGTACTCGGGTCCTCTGCCTTGTGCTCCATGCCTGTGCTCTGCTTTGTGCTCCGTACCTGTACTCTGCCTTATGCTCTGTTCCTGTACTCTGCCTTGCCATGCTTCCTAGCACATGCTCCATTCCTGTACTCTCCCTTGTGCTCCGTGCCTGCACCCTGCCTTGTGTTCTGCTCCTGCACTCTGCTCTTCTGCATTCCCTTACTCTCAGGTGTGCTTCCCAGCATGCATTCTGCCTTACCCTGTTCTCTCACATGCTCCCTTGGATGCGCCCTGCATTGCATGCACCCAGGCATGCTTGTCTGTGTGCACTATACGTGCTCCTGTGTACTCGCCTTGCACTATCCAGTATCTAGCGCACTCCCGTGTACATGCCTTGTACTGTTCTGAACCCTCCGTGCTTCCGTACACTCGCCCTGTACTGTCCTGTACCCTGCGCGTCCCTGTGTCCACGCTTGCATGTTCCTGTTTTCTACACACTCCTAGTAGCATCCTGAAGATACAATAACTCATGTCTCCTGTGAGCTGGCCACCTGGTGCCAGCAGTTGTGGTACCTTACCCCCTTGGGGTTGCCCCTGACATTCCCTGTATAGAGGGTGGTCCTCACTAGGTCAGCTCGCCCTTGGTGGGTTGGAGCCACGACCCAGAGGGTCCACTCCAGGAGTCACAGCATCAGAGAGCAGGCTAATTTCATTTTGTGAATCCAAAAAAGGATGGAACCAAGAGCAACATGTAGAAAATTTGTAATTTTATTTATTATGTACCAAAAAATAGATAAAATACAGGAAATAATAATTCAATCAAGAATTTAAATACAAAAGGGTATCAGCGACACTTAGTTTCACCACATGAGCAAGGTAAACACTTGGCAATGTAGACATAATTGCATGTACAAATAAACCTGATATAATGCACAAATACTCAGAAAAATTAATGAAAAAGTGTGTTATTGCCCACCAAAAAAGTGGGGCAAAAAAATGTGCAAAAAATGACCGCCTTGTATAGAACAATACAAAAAATGGTGGGGGGGAACAAGAGGCGCAATAGTGCTCTATCACTAGTGACACTTGAAGTATGAGCGGTATAATACAGTTCCACTCATCTATTCCAGTTGTGTAACCCACAAATGGCTTGAGAGCATATCACAGAATCAGCTGCTGCAGGACCTCCACCAACCACTCGCACGTGGAAAAAACTTTCAGAAAGTTGTGGGAAGCAGGGTGTGTTGCAGTCCGCGCTGCCAAGGAAGGTGCCAGGAAGGGCGCCGAAACGCGTAGGAGGAAATAAAGGAGTACACTGCTACAACATCTTGTATCCCAGGTGATTTGTGAATCTCGGCAGCGCGGACTGCAACACACCCTGCTTCCCGCCTTGTATAGAAGTCACACAAATATCTCTTTTAATCAACTAAAGTGCATAGTTCTGAATTATCAATGTGTGGCAGAAAAATAAATATTCCTTTCAAAGTACAGAAAGTGCAGAAGTGCATAATTCAATGATCCCAAATAAGGATCTACAAGACAGAAAGAAAAAAATATATATATCTATTTTTGGTTATCTGATATAAATATATAACTGCTGTTACATGTTTACAGATAATAAGGTAATCCAAAATGAACCACACATAATATAGCTGCTGCCAGTAAGAACAAATATATCTGTTTGTGGTTTGCAGAGAATCAGATAACCCAGAAAGAACCGCACATAAGTCTCAAGTGAGGGGCCTGTGTATAGCTACTGTCAGTGAAAACACTGAAGGGTAAATACAAGCAATGCAAACAATCAAGAAATGGAGCCACAAACCAACCTTGCTATCATGTGGAGAACGGGACCCCAATGCGCGTTTCGCTCCTTAGCTTCTTCGGGGGGCGTGTTGTCTAATCATAGCTGACAGGCTTTTATACAAAGAAGGGCAGAAATCACTCAGTCGGTGAGGAAGCGGTGAAAAATCGGCGCTTCCAGTCATGTGCGCAGGGTCATTAGTTAGTATTTTATCTATTTTTTGGTACATACAATAAAATTACATATTTTCTACTTGTTGCTCTTGGTTCCATCCTTTTTTGGATTCATGATTTGTTGTGGTGGATGAGCTTTTATTGGCCTTTTTTCTGGTTTATTGCTAATTTCATTTTGTGTTGCTGCATCGGCCTCCCCAAGATACCCTAAAGCTATGACATCTTATGGATTATCCTACATTGTACAGTGGTGGTCAGTACCTGGGCAGTCAAAAGTCAGCAATTCACAGTGAAGTACAGTTTGTATGGCAGAGGAATTTTCCATCTCCAGAGTCGCTGGGTAAATTCATCTTTTCTGTAGAGTGTAAGCTCTTATGGTCAGCAGGGTCCTCCCTCTACTGTTAGAATGTAAGTTCTTATGGTGAGCAGAGTCCTCTATTTCTTCTGTAGAGTGCAAGCGCTTATGGTCAGCGGGGACCTCTCATTGTCTTTTCCTGTAGAGTGTCAACTCTTATAATTAGTGGGATACTCTCTCTACTTACTCTAAAGTAGAATGTAAGTTCTTTTGATCAGTGAATTTGAATGGAAGATCTGTTCATCTCTAGTTAGCATCTCTAGGAGGTTTTGAAGATTTGTGTTGTGGAAAAGGAAATTTAATAAGACAATGAGGTATTAGTCATATGGCTGAATGAATTGCTTGAATTTCAAATTCAGCATATTTACTTGCATTTAACAGGTACATTTGTTAGCATAAAGTTTGTTGAATCTGACTATGATGTGCCATGATTGCTGCTAAAACAAAGCCATTAATTATGCTTTGATGTTTTCATATCTTAAAGCATAATAAACAGCAAGGCATGTAATTGGTTAAATATAATAATATATTATTCACAAGATAAGGTAACTTACATTTTGAGCGAAACAAAGACTAGAACCAGAACTGTTGCCTTAGAAAGCGAGCACAGGACTGGCGGTAAACATTAGCAAATTGCTCGAAATTCAAATTTGTCAGCCTTGCCAAGATTTTTAAATGTCATTTCTAGTAAATAAATTAACCCTAAATCGCAATACTGCAACACCTCTATATTACTGGAAAACAAATGTATAGCATTCTGATGTCTCCTAGCACTATATTGAGTATTTTCTGTTCCCTTTAATGTGAACACAGTTTTATTAATGTCCAAGTGTCCTCAGTATATCTGGCTATTAGAAAACTTAAAACTTATTGGAACCGGTGCTAGCTAGCAGTATGTTTAACAGCACCCTACATTATCAGACTTTTAGGTTGCTTGAATAATAAAATCTAACAGTAAACCATTTTCTGATAGTTGCCTAACTTGATGGTGTTTAGGCACAGGCGAACCAATAGGAAAAGGCTGTATCTTTTTTACACAGAATGTTGCAACTTTCCTTTTTTAGTTGGGGAGTATCAAGTTTTTTGTTATTTGCTAAACAAAGATGCAATATCTCTTTCACATGTCTTCCAAAAATAACCTATTTACTGTGCAATAAAAAGAAAGTTTGCTGTCTAATGACTTCTCAACTAGGAATTAAAAAAATATTTTGGAGGAAACTGTTATAGATTTCTTAGTCTCAAAATGATTAAGAAATTCCAAAGATTGTTTATGTGGCCAATCAAAAAGTATCCATTTTTTCTGCAGTAGGAAAAATTTTGTTTATTTCTTTGTTAAATGAAGTGGCAATAGCCTTTTCACAAGGCATCCAAATCATAATCCTATTATTATCCACTAAAGGCACTGTCACACTAAGCGATATCGCTAGCAGTATCGCTATAACTTGTGACGTTATAGCGATATTGCTAGCGACATCGCTGTGTCTGATACTTACCTACGACCCGCTCCCCTGCTGGTTATCGCTGATCGTGCAAGAACATCCAGGACCGTTTCTCGTCGTCAGCTTCCTGCTGGGGCTTCCTGTGGAGAGACGAGCGACGCGTGGACGCGGGCGGGAGGACGCAGGATCGCCTAGTGTGACAGGTAAGTAGCGACCCCCGACCCCAGCGATGTCGCTGGTGAGATCTGCCTGTGTGGCAGCTCACTAGCGACCACCTAGCGATGTACCAGCGATCCTGACCGCGTCATATCGCTGGTCGGGATCACTGGTACATCGCTAAGTGTGATAGTACGTTAAGTGTAAAAAATATTCTTTTTGTGGGATAAGCAACATATTTGCTATTCACAAAATTATTAAACAATTATAAAAAAATATTCAGAATTGAGAGTCCTCAGTGGTTGATACCTTTTAATGGCTAACTGAAAAGATGGTGACACATTGCAAGCGTTCGAGACTACTCAGGTCTCTTCATCAGGCATTGACTAATACAAATTCTGAAGAGTCATATATTTATGCACAATGCATCACAGAAAAAATGCACAGCACAGAAAAAATTCTGTGCTGTATTGTGCATAAATATGTGACTCTTCAGATTTTGTATTAGTCAATGCCTGATGAAGAGACCTGAGTAGTCTCAAAAGCTTGCAATGTGTTACCATCTTTTCAGTTAGCCATTAAAAGGTATCAACCACTGAGGACTCTCAGTTCTGAATATTTTTCTATCTACTGGCTAACACCGCACAAAGATATACATCTTTCCTGTAAACAATTATAAAGTATTTTTATTGATTAAACCAAAACTTCTCCCTTTGTTTTTATGGACAAGCCTTTGGAAAATATCTCCCTATTTTGTAAGCTGTTTTACATTTTTTAATTTCAAGTGATTACATTTCCCGGCATCAGTATTGTCTTGTAATAGAAAACACAGAAGTCAGAGTTGTGAGGCTGGCGTGGCTCTGCAGTTGCAGCGGCAGCGGTAGAAGCCACATGTTAAATAATTTGGACAGGTCAAGCAAAGATATGTATGATAGTATGAGGGAAGCAAGGCACTATAAAACACAGTGTGGAGACAGGAGATGTGCATCTGATGTGACTTTGCAAGGGCAGTAACAGCAGCACCAATCGCAAAGTAGAGAATTAGAGTGGGGCAGGCAAGGAGATGTGTGACAGTGTATGGAAAGCAATGGCAACCCTGGTAGCAGAAATACTAGAGTGTTTAACTCCTTAACGTCCATTGACGGACATAGTCCGTCATCGCCGGGTAAAAGATACCGCTCCATGATGGGCTATGTCCGCCATGCCTTTGAACTACCACTGCGTGTAAACACACAGTGGCAGTTCAGTGCCGACAGCAGTAATAGATAGCTGACAGGCACGGCAAGAGTTGCGGGGACCCATGCCATCGGTACCCGCACACAGAACACTGTGATTGGTCAGTCAATCTGACTGACTGATGACAGCATGGTCGGGCAGTAGATGTTGAAATTTCAGCATCTTCCACCCGGATAGTACAGGAGCTCAGCGCTGCCAGTAAAAAAAAGTTAAAAAATATGTAAAACAAATCAAAAATATTAATAATAATAATACATTTCCTAGTAAATAAATATTTTTATGTAAAAAAAATAAAATAAACAAAAAAAGTACACGTTTGGTATCGCCACATCATTTTTTTTTTCATGTGCCCTGGGCCAAAGAGTGTCAGTGCGCCCTTTTAACACATACCACAATTCATAATGCTCCGATACGGCACAGAAATATAGGTATAGTACAATGAAAAATACTTCACTGCTTACATGATATGACTGATATATCTATTTTAAATTCTACAATAGCTCAAAAACCGGACAGTATATTACTCCATACAGTACTGTGGCCACCACCTAGTTCGCCATACAGAGTAATGAGGCCCTTATATTTGTCCATACAGAATAATTGGTCCCATATAATGTTCCATACAGTATATGATGAGCTCCACATAATGCTACAGTATATGTTGGTCCCCATGGACGATGCTCCAGTGTGTTATGGGCCCAAATAATGCTCCATATGTAATGGGCCCCATTTCTAATGCTCCAGTGTATAATGGGCCTCATAAATGCTGCTCCCGTGTCTGATGTCCCCCATTTGGAATGCTCCAGTATATGATGGGCCAAACGGATGATGCTCCAGTGTATGGTGGGCCCCATATATCATTCTCCACTGTATATTGCTCCCAAAAAAAGCTCCCAACATTTAAAAAAATTAATTACCTCTCCTCGCTGGGCACTGCTCTACTCTGGACTCCTCAGCATTGCCATTTTAAAGCTCTCTGCACTTGAACTGTTTTGGTAGAGGGCATGCAAACGTGATGTCATCGCGCTCTGTAACCTGAATGTCATTGTCAGGAAAAGCGGAAGACGTCACGGTGGTGGAGCAGGGAGAAGTAAGTATTGTAAGTGCTGTGGCCCTGAGCAAGCATGGGGGGCCCACTCGTGGGCGACGGCACTGGCACAGGGCTCCTCATAGTACGACGGTATGTCTGACGGCAAGTGGGCCCTCCCACTGGCAGAGACATTTTTGCGTACTATGATGGGCCCTGTGCAACTGCCATCGCCCATGAGTAGGACCCCCCCCACGTGCTCAGGGAACCGGCACTTTCATCTGCACCTTCCTCTGTGTCACCGTGTAAGGTGGTATAGTATGCGGAAAGGGGCACCTGAGTTTCATCAGTGTCACATTCTGGCTCTAGAGTGCGAGGGGAATGTAGTGCTGTGGGTCAATGTACCAGCAGAATCATCTAGCAGTGACTGTGGATCAGTGCACTCCATCTCCAATTCATGTTGGACTGGGCAATTCAGAATTTCATTTGATAACACAGGCATAGCCTGTGAAAAGAGCTCCATGGAGTAACCTGAAGTGTGGTCTGCCGCACCCTTCACTTTTAGTGGGGGTGAAGGAGACAAGGAAAGAGGTGGTTCCTGACCAGAAGCCTGCACTGATGACTCAGTGCTTGCATTTTTTAAACTTCAGAAGAGGAGGCGATAGAGCTGGAGGCTTTTTCGGCAATGTAAGGCAAAACCAGTTCCTGATGCTCCAGCTTTAAAAGCAGTTTACCTACTCCCAGAAAAGGGAGCCTTAAAGGCCTTCTTGTGCCAGCTGATGATGCAGGCTCAACACCTCCTGGCTTAGCTGCTATTGTGCTTTTGGCAATACCTGCAGATGCACCACCATCAGTACCAGCTGCCCCCCCACACCCACGTCCCTGGCCTCTTCCACCATACATAGTAATTTTTCTGAAAATGGACTAAAAATACCAGCACATATATGGTACTGTTTCAGAAGCGGACTGCTCTATACAGTCTAGCGATAATTGTAAATCTCCGTATATATTTCATGAGTGAGACACAGATGGTCACAGGCTCAGTATGGATTAGACAATAATATAAAAATTTGCAAAAGGGTACAGTATCACTAGATACAAGGTATATATAGTATAGTTTAATCATACTGAATCTCCGTATACATTTCAGGAGGCAAACACAGACGCTCTACGGCCCAGTATGGATCCGACAACAATATAGAAAGTTGAGAAAGGGTGCTATGGTGCCCCTGAGGGTATGGTCACCACAGAGGTACTGCACCTCATCCAAAGTTGTGGTATCCCAGCCTCAGGTAAGGAGGTATCACCACTCAGGACTCATAACCCTGCACTCAACACACACATGTTAGTCAGTGCTTTCTGGGTGTACCTTGCAGGAGGATGGCCTCATCCCAGACTGACTAGGAAAGGGTGTTGGGGGTTAGTGTGGAAGCTAGGGACAGTGGGAGGAGCTTAGGTAGTAAAGTGATTGTGGGCATCCAATCAGAGAGAGCAAGCTGACAGTTGATGGGTGGAGCTACTCTGAGGTAAATGGATCTTTCTAGAGAGTTGTCAGTTGGTGACAGGACAGAGTAAGAGCAGGATTGCTGTGAGAGGGCTGAGGGTCAGAGAAGAGAGAAAAATCTTGTCCAAGCTCCTAGACTGGAAGGAAGGGGTCCTTGAGGCACGGGAAGTGCAATAAGCCACCTGTGAAGCCCGTTTATGGAGAAGGAAGGACCAGGCCTCGTTGGGGAAGGTGGCTCCTGAAGGTAGTGAAGAAATACAAGGCTCAGCTAGAAAGACGGAGGCTGAGGTAACTTTAAGTGCCTCAGTCGCAGCCGCATTCAATACTTAAAAAGGCAGCAGTTGGAATAAAGGACCCCGGGGCCTGACCCATGTTGCCCGGTGTGATCCGTGGCTGCCGGCTTGGGACACTGTTTGCGAAGGCCCACAGCAGGAAGGAAGGGAGAGATCAGCGCAGAGACAAGGCCTAGAAAAGATACACAAGGAGGAGTCTTGAACAGGTGTTCCTGATCTACTCTTGATTTTGCCGGACACCTCCCTTGGATGACACAGTGCCAATGGGGTCATCTTGTGCACAAAACTTTTGAGGAAAATCTCATAATCTGCACCCAACTGCGTCCTTGGTGGCTTTTACAACTCGCCTGCTACACACGCTGCACTCACCATCACCGTCAATGGCTCACAAACACCATCTCAACTGTCCTGGGATACAGCTCTGCCCATGGAGAGCTTCATCATCTTGTCTGCTTTAACACCGGCACAGAGGATCTGCATTCCTGCGTCGGCTACCCTAGCCGAGTACCACTGGCGGCGTCACGATCCCCCTTTTGCAAATTAATTATCATACCATCTTCCCTCTCATCAGAACTGTCATCTTCTTTATTGGACACCCAGGGCCACGGATCAGGTCCCAATCACCACCGTGACATACTTCCCCCTTAAAAGAGCCTGAAAAGCCCGGTACCCTGCGTGGCATTTCATTTTAACACCAGTTAACAGGGATATATTGTATAGTTTCAACATTATAAACCTACGTATATATTTGAGGAGGCAGACACAGATGCTGTCATGGCCAGTATGGATTCGACAACAAACTAAAAAGTAGAAAAAGGGTACAGTATCACCAGATCCAAGGTATATATAGTATAGTTTCAACATTCAAAATCTCCATATTTATTTCAGGAGGCAGACACAGATGCTCTGAGGCCCAGTGTGGATTACACAACAATATAAAAAGCAGTAAAAGGGGAATGGATCCCAAGCGTACTGCTGTATGCAGTGTTGGGGTCATTTAATGATCTACATATATATTTCAACAGTAACACACAGCCTCTCACAGGCTCAGTATGGATCACACCATAATATAAAAAGAAGATCCGCAAGAAATAATCACACATGTGTGCCAATGTTCCAGGTGTCAATGATGCACTTTGAGTGGTAGATGGAGGATGTATTTCGGGCACAAAGGGTACTGGATCAACATATACAAGGTATATATAGTCTATTTAAAATACAAAAAAAATTCCGTATGTATTTCAGGAGGCAGACACATATACTCACATGCTCAGTATGGATTTGACAATAATGTAACTAGTTGAAAAAGGGTACAGTATGACCAGATACAAGATATATATAGTATAGTTTAAACATTCTAAATCTCCGTAGACATTTCATGAGGCAGACACAGATGCTCTCAGTCCCAGTACGCATTAGCCAAGAATATAAATATAAAAAGTATAAAATGGTTACTGTATCACCAGATACAAGGTACATATAGTATTGTTTAAACATTATAAATCTTCTTATTTTTTCAGGAGGCAGACACAGACGCTCTCAGGGTCAGTATGGATTACACAATATAAAAAGCATTAAAAGGTTAATGGATCAGAAGCGTACAGCTGCATACAGTGTTGGGGTAATTGTAAATCTCAGTAGATATTTCCAGAGTCAGACACAGACTCTCACTGTCCCAGTACGGATTAGACCACTATATAAAAAGCAGTAAATGGGTAAGGTATCACAAGCTTACAGCTCTATACAGTGTTGGGTTAATCTTAAATCTACAAATATATTTCTGGAGTTACAGACAGACGTTCACAGGCTCAGTATGCATTACATAAAAAAGGAGAGAAGCCAGCGCTGCTTGTGGTCAGAACGCAATACATAAAGTGCATATGCACATATATTTATCAATCATTTGAGCTACCCTGCCACGTCAAGGCAATCTCATATGGGGCAGTCCAACTCTACGTTTTTTATATTCGCTGTGCCATTGCTGCCTCCTAAATGTAATAAAAGCAAGACCATATTAAATGCACACTATACCTGAAGCATTTCTGAATCACTTCCATGAAGCCAGAAAGGCGAGCGCAGATAAAGGCCAACCAGGTCCAGAAAGACATATCAGGTCTAAACTCCACACTCTCCTGACCAGCAATCACAGATGAAGGGTAATACAGGCCAGACACAGGTGCACAATTAAGTAGAGCCCTGGGGCAGGGACGGGCTGCTGTGTGTGTACAGCAGCCTAGATCAATCATAATGAATACAGAAAAAACGGCGAACATGACCCAGCGCGCACGGCAACTGTGGTGGTCAGCCACAAACCATCATCAAGTAAAAAAGGAGAGAAGCCAGCGTTGCTTGTGGTCAGAATGCAATACATAAAGTGCATATGCACATATTAATTTCTAACTGTATTTCAAAATGAGACATTTAGCAAAAAATTGATCAATCATTTGAGCTACCCCGCCATGTCAAGGCAATCTCATATGGGGCAGTCCTACTCTATGTTTTTTATATTCGCTGTGCCATTGCGGCCTCCTAAATGTAATAAAAGCAAGACCATATTAAATGCACACTATACCTGAAGCATTTCTGAATCACTCCCATGAAGCCAGAAAGGCGAGCACAGATAAAGGCCAGCCAGGTCCAGAAAGACATATCAGGTCTAACCTCCACACTCTCCTGACCAGCAATCACAGATGAAGGGTGATACAGGCCAGACACAGGTGCACAATTACATAGAGTCTTGCTTTTAATGCATTTAGGAGACCGTAATGGCTCAACGCATATAAAGAACATAGAGTAGGACTGCCCCATATGAGATTGCCTTGGCGCGGCTGGGTGGCTCAAATGATTGATCAATTTTTTGCCAAATATCTCATTTTGAATACAGTTAGAAATTAATATGTGCATATGCACTTCATGTATTGCGTTCTGACCATAAGCAGCGCTGGCTTCTCCCCTTTTTTGCTTGATGTTGGTTTGTGGCTGACCACCACTGTTGCCGTGCGCGCTGGGTTATGTTCGCCATTTTTTCTGTGTTCACTGTGATGGATCTAGGCTGCTGTGCACACACAGCAGCCCTGCCCTGCCCCAAGCTCTATTTAATTGTGCACCTGTGTCTGCACCTGTGTCACCCTTCATCTGTGTTTGCTGGTCAGGTGAGTGTGGAGGTTAAACCTGAGATGTCGATATCCAGACCTGGTTGGCCTTTATCTGCGGTCACTTCTTCTGGCTCCATGGGAGTGATTCAGTAATGTTTCAGGTACAGATTGCATTCAATATGGTCTTGCTTTTAATGCATTTAGGAGACCATAATGGCTCAGCGAATATGAAAAACCTAGAGTAGGATTGCCCCATATGAGATTGCCTTGGCGTGGTGGGGTGGCTCAAATGATTGATCAATTTTTTGCCAAATATCTCATTTTGAATACAGTTAGAAATTATTATGTGCATACGCACTTTATGTAATGCGTTCTGACCATAAGCAGCACTGGCTTCTCCACTTTTTTGCTCAGTATGGATTACACAAGAATATAAAAACTTGAAAAAGGGTAATGTTTTACAATCGGTCAGCTGCATACAGTGTTGGTGTCATTTTAAATCTCCTTATATTTTACCAGAGTAAGACACAAACTCTCACAGGCTCATTATGGATTACACCCAAATATAAAAATGAGAAAAAGGGAAATGTATTTGAAACGTACACCTGTGTACAGTGTTGGAGTACTTTGAAATCTTCGTTTATATTTCAGTGTCAGTCTGCCAGTTCAGACTCTCCGCTAGAGGAAGGTAAATGGATAAAAGTACAGGACGTAAAGTCGAGTGATTTTAGATGTTTTTGAATTTGTAATCATGGGAAAACCTCCCGGGAGAATTCGCAGAGGCGATGCTGACCCTCAATAACTTTAACTGTGGATACAGCTAAAATGCAAATTAGTGAAGAAAGGGTTGCTGTATCGCAGTTACGTCGATTCCATCACCATAACTCATCTCCATCAAATTGTGATCACAGGGAGAGCTGAAGACATGGTCCTCACTGCCTATCATGATCTGTCTGGTCACTTTGGAGTGCAAAACACACAAGCCACAGGCTGTAGGGGATTCTATTGGATTGCCATGACAGGACACATTGAAAAATGGTGGCAGGAATGTCACTCGTCTGTGACTATGAAAAATGTGAAAGGTGATCATAAAGCACCATTGCATCCGATTGGGAGTTGACGTCCATTACAAATGGTAGCCATTGGTAATCTGAAGGTAGAGGCCATCAGGACAGGACATAGCTACATCTTAACCATCATCGATCAGTACACCAAATTTGTAGTGGCTGTCCCTGTGACAGATTTAACTGGCCTGATTACACAGTGGTGGAGCAGGGAGAGGTAAGTATTGCAAGTGCTGTGTCCCTGAGCAAGCAGGGGGGACCAACTCGTTGGCGCCGGTACTGGCACAGGGCCCTTCATAGTACGCCAGTGTGTCTGACAGAGAGTGGGCCCCTCCACCGTCAGACCGTCAGAGACACTTTATTGTACTATGAGAGGCCCTGTGCAAGTGCCGTCGCCCAAGGGTTGGGCCACACACCTGTTCAGGGCAACAGCACTTGCCCGGGTGCGGCAGGTGTTAACCCCGGGCCTGGGGTGGGGGGGCAGCCCATTTAGGGTGGTTTAAAAAATGGCATATGTTGATGTGTAGGCTGGACTTTCAGCTGCTGCAAATGGAGGAATTGGAGAAGACAGAGGAAGAGGAGGACAAAAGTGAGCCTTTTTTCTGCAAACCTATGTGTTATCAGGCGAGGATGGGACAAAATCTTTTGAAACCCATGCATGGTTCATTTTAATGAAGGTTAGATCATCAACATTTTGGGTCGACAGATGGGTCTTTTTTTCTGTCAGGATTGATCCAGCAGCACTGATGACTCTTTCAGATAACACACTATTAGCAGGGCAAGCAAGCTCCTGTAAGGCACATTGTGTCAATTCAGGCCATGTGTCCAGTTTTGAGGCCCAATAGTCAAAGGGGAATGACCTGTGAGGGAGAACCTCGATAAGGGAGAAGTAGTTTGTACCATAGTTGACAACTGCTGTCTCCTGTCACTTGCAATCGATTCTGTATTAGCTGTCGTGTGCGTGGGACTTGAGAAATCAGACCACAACATGGTAAGGAAATCCCTGTCTCCAACGCCAGTTCAGCTGTGTGCACCATGAATACCTCTTCCATTTTGCCCACTACGGCTCGTGGGAGAACCAGCTCCGCTGCTGTGTGCTGGGAATGCCTCAAACAACCTGTTTACCAGAGTTGCTTGTGTGTTAGCCAATATTAGCTCTAGGTTCTCCTGTGGCATGATGTTATGTAATTTGCCTTTATAACGTGGATCGAGGATGCTGGCCAACCAGTATTTGTCATCCTTCATCATTTTGGCAATGCGGGGTCCTTTTTTAGGATCCGCAAGGCATAGTCACACATGTGGGCCAATGTTCCAGGTGTCAATGCTGCACTGCCAGTCGTGGGTGGAGGAGCACTTTCTGGCAAATCCACATCCCTCCAGTCACGCACAAACCCTGTACCTGACCTTGGTACGCCCACATGTTCTCTTGCCCCCTGAGAAGCATCCTCCTCCCCAAAATAATCATCCCCCTCATCCTCCTCCTTATCTTCCTCTTCTTCCTCCACCTCGTACATGACAGTTCCCTGACCAGACAATGGCTGACTTTCATCAAGGCTTCCGTCCTCCTCCTCCTCATGTTGCTCCTCAGCTGCAGACGCCTAATCCTTGATGTGCGTCAAAGTTTGCATGAGCAGACGCTTAAGTGGTATGCTCATGCTTATGATGGCGTCATCTGCGCTTACCAGCCGTGTGCATTCCTCAAAACACTGAAGGACTTTACAGAGGTCTTTCAGCTTTGACCACTGCACACCCAACAATTCCATGTCTGCCCTCAAACTGCCTACCCATGTATCCTCCCACAAATACATTACAGCCTGCCTCTGTTCGCACAGTCTCTCAACCATGTGCATGGTGGAGTTCCATCTTGTAGCAACGTCTATGATTAGGTGGTGCTTGCGGAGGTTGAGTGATCGTTGCAGCTTCTGCATACAACTGGAGTGGTTGTTTGAGCGATGGATGTGCGAGCACAGTCTTCGCATCTTATGGAGCAGGGCTGTTAACACCGGATAATTATTTAGGAAGCACTGCACGACCAGGTTCAAGGTGTGAGCCAGGCAAGGTATGTGTCTGAGTTTTGAAAGGGCTATGGCTGCCACAAAATTCTGCCCATTATCATTAACTACCTTGCCTGGCTCAAGATGTAGACTGCCCAGTCATGACTCAGTTTGTCGATACAAGTACTTGGCCAGTACCTCCGTGGTGTGTCCACTGCCACCCAAACACATCATTTTTAAACCAGCCTGCTGCTTACCACTAGCTGTTCGATAGTGGGACAAATCGTGTGCAACACTGACAGATGTGGATGGAGTGCTCGTGCGATTGCGCTCTGTCGATGAGCTTTCGCTTCTGGAGGAGGAGGAGGGTCGAACGCCAACACCCAACTGTTTCCTATACCGTGGGCTAAGCAGCATTGTTCCACCGCCGCTGTCCCCTGTGGAGCCTGCATCCACCACATTAACCCAGTGTGCAGTGGTGGACGCGTAACGGCCCTGGCCATGCCTACTGGTCCATGCATCTGTTGTGAGGTGCACCTTTTCACTCACTGATTGTTTTAGTGCATGGACAATGTGGTCTTTCACATGCCGGTGGAGGGCAGGGATGACTTTGAGAAAAGAAGTGCCGACTGGGTAGGTCATAGCGTGGCACAGCATACGCCATGAGCTCTCGGAAAGCTTTGCTTTTTACCAAACAGAAGGGCATCATCTCTCATGAGATCAGTTTGGCAATGTAGGCGTTCAAAGCCAGTGTACACGGATGAGAGGATGAGTACTTAATTGTCCTACTCAGAGTGTCTGGTAGGGTAAGCTGGACTTGAGAGCTGCCTATGGGGGAACTGGCATTGGACATGATGGACTGAGAAGGGGTTGGTGATGGTGAGGGTGTTGATGGCCTAGATTCAGTGTTTCCTCACGAAAATATTGTGTTCACGTAACTGGTTTGGCCTAGCGACGACACCTCAACATTTCTTGATGGTGGTCTGCTTAGTGGTGGCCTTACAGTGGGGGAAGCGATGGAGCGTTGCCGGCTACCTTGAGTCGGAGCAGGTGCACATGTGCTACCTGAGCTTTTGTAGTCTGTCCACGCTTGCAAGTGCATATTGGTTAAATGTCTAAGCATGCAACTGATATTTAAATTTCTTAGATTTTTCCCTCTGCTAAAGGTCCTTTGGCACTCCTTTGGCAGATAACCTTTGCATCATCAGTAGGATTTTGTTCAAAAAAGTGCCACACTGCACTCTTCCTACTATGGTACAAATTTTCAGGGCTTGCACGCTGTGCTAATTTTACCATCTGGACAAGCTGTCCTGCAACTCTTTTAGTTTTCTTGCCAAGTTTTTTGACAGAAACGGGCCTGCCGGATAACCGCTGCTGCGATGACGATGCCTGCTGTGGATCCTTCTCCTGTTCTGAATTATTGTCACCAGCACCTTCTTCCCCCAATGGATGCCAATCCGGGTCAACAACTGGGTCATCCATGACCTCATCTTCAATGTCATCTGCACCTTCCTCTGTACCTTCCTCTGTGTCACCGTGTAAGGTGGTATAATATGCGGGAAGGGGCACCTGAGTTTCATCAGGGTCTGATTCGGGCTCAGTAGACTGCGAGGGCAATGTACTGCTGTGGGTAAATGTACCCGCAGATTCGTCTAGCAGTGGCTGTGCATCAGTGCACTCCATGTCAGATTCATCTTGGACTGGGGAATTCAGCATTTGACTTGATAACCCAGGAATGGTATGTGAAAAGAGCTCCATGGAGTAATCTGAAGTGTGTGCTGCAGCATCCTTCACTTTTGGTATGGGTGAAGGACACAACGAAAGGTGTTGTTCCTGACCAGAGGCCTGTACTGATGACTCTGTGCTTGCAGTTTTTGTAACTTCAGAAGAGGAGGCAATAGAGCCGGAGGCTGTTTTGGCAATGTAAGCCAAAACCTGTTCCTGATGCTCCGGCTTTAAAAGCGGTTTACCTACTCCCAGAAAAGGGAACCTTAAAGGCCTTCTTGTGCCAGACGATGATGCAGTCTCAACACCTCCTGCCTTAGCTGCTATTGTGCTTTTGCCAGAACCAGCAGCTGCACCACCACCACCATCAGTACCCGCTGCGCCCCCCCGCCCATGTCCACGGCCTCTTCCACCAGACTACCTCATGTTTGGGAAAATGTACCAAAAATACCAGCAGAGAAATGGTACTGTATGAGTAGCGTACAGCTGTGTAAGGTGTATGTAAGAAGTGAAATCTCTGTATATATTTTGTGAGTCACAGACGCTCACCCAGTATGTATTTCACCGTAATCCAACAAGCAGATATACGGTACTGTATCAGAGGCATACAGCCGTACACGTTGTTGGTGAAACTGTCAGTCTCCTTATATGTATTTACGGAATGTCACACACACACGCTGACTCTGTGTATATGTGAGAGTAATAAGAACACCTGATATCCGATACTGTTTGACAATCGGACTGCTCAGTACGATGTATAAAGAAATGGAAATGTCTGTATATGTATTTATGGAGTGTCACACACACGCTGACTCTGTGTAGATGTGACAGTAATAAGAACACCAGATATCCGATACTGTTTGACAATCGGACTGCTCAATATGGTGTTTAAAGAAATGGAAATGTCCGTATATATATTTATGGAGTGTCACACACACATGCTGACTCTGTGTAGATGTGACAGTAATAAGAACACCAGATATCCAATACTGTTTGATAATCGGACACCTCTATAGCAGAAGCTATTTTTTTGTTTTTTGGCCTGCCTAAACACTCTCCCTATTGAGAACGATCAGCAGCAACCTCTCCCTATGCTAAGATCGGCAGAAGTAAAATGGCGGTCAGCGGTCATGGCCTTTTATAGGCACTGTGACGCCACACAAAGCCAGCAACTCACTTGCATGCCCTTCTCTAACATGGTGGGGGCCGCTGCCGACGTAATCGCATTGCCCACAGTGTGCGTCCTTCATGATTGGCTGAAAATAGGTGCTGGAAGGATTGTGGGAAACGCGACTTTGGCGCTCAAGTCGGCAACCTCATGGCCAACCTCACGCTATGGTCGGGTTTCGATCGGCGAAACCCAACTTTAGCAAAAGTCGGTGGATTCTGAATTTGGCCGACCCGTTTCACTCAACTCTAGTTAGGGCTAAAACTTGGCACTCAAAAAGAAAAATTGATTTGACAGTTCCTTTATTGTAAAAGGCATACAGTTGAGTACATTCCTTTAATCGTTTTCGGTCATACAATTGACCTTCATCAGAAACAGAATTTTTTCACAGTTGGTTTTAACTGGAATGAGTTTACAAAAGACAAGGCATTAAAATTAGTAAACAAATGAATATATAACAAATATCAGAGCAACAGGATGCTGATGATAAAGGTATGAACATCATGTATAGTTTAAACAAAAAGTCGATAACTAAATAAACACTGAAATAGGGAATCCTGAGATAAGGTTCAAGTGAGCCTAGTGAGGCTGGCACAGTCCGTTATCAGACGGCACTGGAACTTGTTGACTCGCAGTTATCCCAACATCCCTGAATTTCAGGTCCCCTATCTTCCTTGTTATCGCCGCCCACGAAACATTAGAGACAAACTAGTCAGAGAAGATCTAGGGTCCAGAATTGTAGTCCCTAAACAAACATTTCTCCGCACACCCCGATTAGGCACTTTTCCCTGCCTAAGTTGCCTCCAGTGCAGCAATGTTCAAAAGGACTCAAAACTCTTTCACCCTCAAACAGGTAAAGGGATACCAATCAATGGCTTCTATACCTGTGAATCATCGTACGTGATATATGTTATCAAATGCCCGTGTGGCTTGGCATATGTGGGAGAGACAACACAACCAGTTAGAGATCGCATTTTGCAACACAAATCCAATACCAGAACCAAGAAAACTCATCTCCCCCTTCCTTTCCATTTCCATGACAAGAACCATAATATGTCAGAATTAAGGTTCCAGGTAATGGAACAGATAGAGGCTAGTAGGCGAGGCCTCAATAGGGTAAAATTATTGAAGAAAAGAGAGGCCTATTGGATCTTCACGTTACAAACTCTGGAACCCAGAGGCCTCAATAGGAACTATGATGTTGCCGCATTTTTATGATCTCACAATAGTACAATCGTGGCTTTCATATTGTATGGCAGCGGGCTATTTTGACCATTGGCTGAATAGTATTAGAAGTATATATCTGTGTATAGTCTGACAAATTTCAGGGTTGTCACTAACTCTTCTATTTTTCATTTCTCCAGAATCGTTAGAATCACCTCGTCACCATATACTGGGCACGTCCGGCTATTTGATGGTAACTTATCACTCACCTACCACATTACTCTTGTTAATTTTCTAATTTCGTAGTGTTTTTCTCCCTTTTATTCTAGTTGTTACTCCCTTTTATTCTAGTTGTTACTCACATTGTCTACCCACAAATACCCTCAGTCCATTGTACCTGGATATCATCCATTTTTATCATTTTCATTTTTCTATTTTCATCACTTACTTCTACATCCTTATATAGATAGATATTCTCTGCTCCCACGTTCATAACAATAGCTTGACCGCATATTCCAACTCACGGTCACATGACCGCTGGTTTACACACAGTAATCCCATGGAGACATTTCTCCTATCCCTTTCACAGAGGAGCTGACATCTAGGGCCCAAGCGGCGCCCTCTACACGCCCCCTGTTTCATCATGTGCTCCCTTTCTCCTCTCACTGGGACACTGCTGTCCATCATACAGGCGCCGCCCTATGATTAACATCCCGGTCACGTGACAGTCCTCCTGTGGCTGTGATAGGCTATTTTTTCCACTTATACCCAGATACACTTCCCAGTAATATAGCGTCTCTCACCCCAGCAGCACAACGCATCCAGCCACAGGTCAAGGTAACAATTTCTAGAGATCCAGCTCAATTTTGCTGGTTCTCTATTTTATCATATTGACAGCATTTTCCTTTTTTGCAGCGCTATTCCTCTGCACCACCGGTGCCCGTCCTAAAAAGAGCGCGTTCACCTTCCCTGTGACACACGTGTGTCCCTGCCAGGACCCACCATTTGGATAATCACAGGTGATTCTAATTCTCCCAGACAACATCAGGGCACCACTAGTGTACCATCTCATGCACATGTTCTCTTCTCCTTCAATCACAGCACCCACTTGTGGACATTCAAGCCTGTCTCAAACAATACAGGATAGTTTCCTGAACATATTACAGGTGATTTTTACACTTCTCAATACAGTGCTCACCTTTCATCCTTTTGTCCTCAGTGCTACCTATGTCTTCTACCTGTTTTGATCACAGTGCAAATCTCTGGACACCCATTCCAATTATTGGATATACCGGTCTCCGTAAACTTAAGGTGTCAATTCCCATGGATCTAGTGATTTCCTACATGAATGGGTAATCTAGTTCACATTATGTGCATATCCTTAGCCTATCTCAGTACACACATTTATACTCATTTTACTTATTATCTTCAGTGTCCTTTTATCCTCAGTAGCTGCTGCCTCTCAGACGTCTGTTTCTCCACATTATTCATAAATATACCCAGGTATTAATGGACTGTTTTGGACTTTGTCACCTTCTTTATTTTATAACATCCCCCTATATGTACATGTGCCATTTTTCACTCACCGTTTTTTTCTTCCAGTACTGAATAGTGCCTACTCACGACAGCGGTTCTTTAATAATAATATATGGAATTTTCCATTACAGCTCCTCTGAGATACCTGTCTTGGCACTCAATCCAGTCGGCTATCACCTTTTATGTGGTGTTGCACACCAAGTAGCACCGACCACGAATTTCACAGTATCCTTTATTGTTTAGTGTCACACTTGTTGCTTGTTTTAAACTTCCTAGGGCACGTTTTTTACATATGTTCCTTACAAACCATCACAGCATGGACTTTCCATCACCACCCTTGGAACCTGTGGAGTCTCACTAGGCTCACTTGAACCTTATCTCAGGATTAGCTATTTCAGTGTTTATTTAGTTATCGACTTTTTGTTTAAACTATACATGATGCTCATACCTTTATCATCAGCATCCTGTTGCTCTGATATTTGTTATATATTCATTTGTTTGCTAATTATAATGCCTTGTCTTTTGTAAACTCATTCCAGTTAAAACCAACTGTGAAAAAATTCTGTTTCTGATGAAGGTCAATTGTATGACCGAAAACGTTTAAAGGAATGTACTCAACTGGATGCCTTTTACAATAAAGGAACTGTCAAATCAATTTTTCTTTTTGAGTGCCAAGTTTTTGTACTACATTGTTAGGTGGCTGGATACCCGACTTGTGTACCTCTCTTCTCATTGAGTGCCGTGTTGTTCTATTTTGCTAGTTAGGGCTAAAGTTAGGGTTAGGGTTGGGGCTAAAGTTAGGATTAGGGTTAGGGTTGGGATAAGGGTTAGGGATGTGTTAGGGTTAGGGTTGTGGTTAGGGTTATGGTTAGGGTTGGGATTAGGGTTAGGGGTGTGTTGGGGTTAGGGTTGCAGTTAGACTTGGACAATTTCCACTGTTTAGGCACATCAGGGGTACTCCAAACGAGACATGGCATCCAGTCTCAATTCCAGACAATTCTGTGCTGAAAAAGTCAAATAGGGTTCCTTTCTTTCCAAGCTCTGCCATGCACCCAAACAGTGATTTACCCCCATATATGGGGAATCAGCATACTTAGGACAAATTGCACAATAACTTTTGGGGTCCTGTTACCCTTGGAAAAATAAAAATTGGTGATGACAAGACCATTTTTGTGGAAAAAATATTTTTAATTTTACGGCTCTGCCTTATAAACTTCTGTGAAGCCCTTGGGGGTTCAAAGTTCTCACCACACTTAAGTTCGTGTGGGGGTCTAATTTCCAAAATGTTGTCACTTGAGGGAGGTTTCTACTGTTTAGGCACATCAAGGGCTCTCCAAACGCGACTTGGGGGTTCAAAGTGCTCACCACGCATCTAGATAAGTTCCGAGGGGGGTCTAGTTTCCAAAATGGGGTCACTTGTGGGGAGTTTCAATAGTTTAGGTACATCAGGAGCTCTCCAAACGCACATGACACCCGCAGACCATTCCATCAAAGTCTGCATTCCAAAACGTCACTACTTCCCTTCCAAGCCCCGACGTGTGCCCATACAGTAGTTTTCTCCCACATATAGTGAATCAGCATACTCAGGACAAATAGGACAACTTTTGGGTCTAATTTCTCCTATTACCCTTTGGAAAATAAAAAAAATTGGGGACTCAAAGATCATGTTTGTGGAAAAAATATGATTTTTTTTATTTTCACGCCCCGGCGTTATAAAGTTTAGTGCTGATGTAAAGGAGACATATGGGAAATGTTATTTATTAAATGTTTTGTGTGACATATCTCTGATTTAATTGTATAAAAATTAAAAGTTTGAAAATTGTAAAATGTTAGAAATTTTCACCATAATCCTTTTTTCATAAATAAACACACGTTATATCGAAGAAATTTTGCCACTAACATGAAGTACAATATGTCACGAAAAAACAATCTCAGAATCACTGAGCTCAGAATCACTGAGATCCGTTGAAGCGTTCCAGAGTTACAACAACATATAGGGACAAGGGTCAGATTTCAAAATTTAGGCCTGGTCATTAACCTACAAAGTGGCTTGGTCCTTAAAGGGTTAAGACATTATGAAGAGGGAGAAGATGCCTAGCTATTGGCACTGGCAGCTGCTGAATAGGGATGAGCGAATCCGTGGAAGTTTGGGTTTGGCCAAACTTGAGTTCAAAGTTTGGTTTGGGTACCAAAGCTTGACCCCAGACTTGAACTAAATATAAGTCAATCCAAACTTTGGTGCTGTAAAATGACTGTAAAATAGTTAAAGTAAGGGCTAGGGGTCTGAAAAAGGAAGAAAAATGTAGGCAAGAGCTCTATAATAGCCCTGCAAACAAATGTGGATAGAAATATTACTTAAAATAACATGGATTTAAAAAAAACAATAGTATCGTTGAACAAGAATGCAGAGATCCAAGTGGAGAAGTGTAGCAGTGCCTTGCATGTGTAGTTTACTGTACTTGTTAATAAATTAATATATAAATGAAAAACACAATGTGGAGTCCCCCCTATTTTTAATAACCAGCCAAGGAAAAACAGACAGTTGTGTCCTGGTATTATTGTGCTAAGAAGGGGCCAATATCCATTTAGCTTTCCAAACTATTAATATCAGCTCCCAGCTGGCTGCTTTGCCTTTTTTGGTTATTAAAATGGGAGGGACCCAGAAATAATGATTTTTAAAAAACTATCTAAGGCAAAACAGACAGCTGCAGGTTGATATTAATAGACTGGGAAGGGCCATGGATATTTGCCCCATCCCAGCCTAATAAGAACAGCCCTCAGCCTCTCCAGAAATGGCGCATCCATTACATGTACCAATTCTGGCACTTAGCCTTGGCTTTTCTCAATTACCTTTGTGTTTTGACAATCAGGGTAGTGGGATTGGGGTTGATGTCAGCTGTGTAATATCCACTGACATCAAGCTAAGTGGTTAGTACTGGAAATGTGTCTGTCAGACACCCCCATTACCATCCCTGATCCCTGTAGTCAAAATAAAGACACACACAGAAAAATCCTTAATTCATAAAATGCATTCCCCAACAAAATTCCTCTTTCCCCATTTATCGAAAAAAAATCCAAAGGCATAATCTGGCATAATTCAAATGGAGGTCCTGCTACAATCCCAGTCTTTTACTTTTAGTCTATTGAGCCTCGTTAGGAGAGCACAGCTCCACAGATGGGGGCTGCAGCCACTGCTAGGTCTGATGCTGTACTATGTGAGACCCAGGGAACAGCAAGCCGCTTTTGTGCAATCTAATACTAATACTAAGCAATAACCCCCTCCATGAATTTGTAGGTTATGAGTGGTTGCCTCAATAGTACTTTGCACCTGTGTTGCAGCCATCTTTACTACATGGGTTTGCGGCATCATGAGAGTGCATTAGTTCTGAGACCTGGGCAAGCAAACTCTGCTTCCCCATTTTTGCTTTGTTAATTCTTTAATTTTTAGGGGATTTTTATTCCTCTTTTTGTGGCTTTGAATTTAACTTCTTTGACCCGTTATTTATCTAGGACCCTGATAATAACACCATCTGTAGTGCCCTAAAGACATCTCTGCCCCTGCATGATATATTACTGCTAGTTCATATGGTCTCTTATAAAATCTAAGCACCGGTAGCATTTAAACTTGGAAGAGATGCATTCTCTCAACTTTATTTAGACTTGTGATAAAATATTGCATTGACACAACCCCATTTCCTTATACTTAATAGCTATACGAATATGTCTTTGAAGTTTCTTGTAAATGAGCCAAACTCTTTGCACCATATCGTGTGATATATCAGGCAATTTATTTGGCTACAATGATTTGCAGTTTACCTTATCATTTTTCAAAGTGTAATTCGGCTTAATCACCTACATATTTTTGCCGGGGATAAATGCACCACTAAAAATGTAAGCATCACAAAGCTAAGGATTATGGGTTACTTACTCTTTCAGGTGTGCACTTCATCATCCTTAAATACAAAAATATTGATTTCTTTTTTTACTACACGAGTCCTTGTAGTCTGTTTTATTTATCTCCTGAAGGCATGGCAACATTTTGTTTTCTCGAATTTTTCTCTGATTGTTGTAAATAACATGATGCAGCTTTATTGATTTAGTAGTAACTGAAAAACAATCGAAGCAGCGCCGGACAATATTGTACATCACTGAGACCTAAAATCAGGTAGATAAATTCTTAGGAGCAAAAATGTAATTAAATCCTGCAATGATGTTGAAGAAGTAGTGTTTGTCAGATCTTAATCTTTAAAACCTGTGCAAATGCTGTGCATAACTTAGTATTGCTGACAAAGCAGAGGAATGCTAATGACTGAATTACGTCCCAATAACTCCCTTCTGAATAAAAGACCTAAAAACACAAGTAGAAGCAATTGAGAGTTTTAATAAAAGTTTCACCTATATTGGCCATAATATTCAAACAAATATAGGGACACTTAAAGGGCATCTGTCTTCTGATTCATGCTGACCAATCCACAGGAATCTTGAATCAGATTCTGGATGCATTTCTTTTTCTCAGAAACACTCTGACATATGGTACAAAGTATACCTTTTGCGATCCAGATGGAAGGATAGCCAGAGACAAGAATTGTCTGGCGCCACCCATGTCCGGCTTTGATTAGTGCCACTGCAGGTGATTGACCGGTCTTTCCCTATGTACACACACAAAGAACCTGTGTACAGGAGCTGTGGACCTGTAGTGGTGCTTGCAAGAGCCGATTCCTCTATCTATATTTTGTCTGAAACGTTGGAGTGTTTCAGAGAAAAATTAACCTGACTGCAATCATGCAGCTGAGCACTGATTCATGCCGCCTATGTTTTGGACAGCGTGATTCAGTCAACATGTTCCCCTTAAATAAAGTTTTTACTATGTAAGGCTTCACTACGGCATTAATGTCACAGTTTATACAAGGTTAATTGGTTAAAGTCCTGCGGAATATGTTGGCGCTATATAAATAAAAATTATTATTATTATTATTTTTGTTTCAAATCAGCTGATTGTCCTGTGTGTCTGTGCTATACACTGAAAAGTGCCGATGTCAGCATTGGATCCAACCAGGAGTTCCCACACTGTGTAGATTCCGCCCCTACCCTTAGAAAGCCGTGTATAGTGTGTGTGGAACTGAATATGGATTAGTTTCAGAAACAGCATAGGAAAACATCCTCTAGAACATTTTTGAAATGTATTCTTTCAGATTTCATTTATAACTCATGTTTAAATGACTATTTAAATCACTTGTTCTACATTAGTATTAAATACAAACTAAAATGACTGATACGCTTTAACATTGAAACACTGCGGTGTTTCAGAGAAGCATATAGTTTATTGGCAACTGGGAACCAAGTTGCATGCTATCCTAGTCAGATAGGCTGATCACTGGCGGCTTCTTCCCACCCATCGCCCTACAGTAGCAGGTCTCTACCTGCTTGTGTGTGTATAGGGAGAGACCTGTCACTCAAGAGGAGAAGCTGCTGGAGATCCACCTTTCTGACTAGTCTAGTTTTAGAGTTACACAAACCTCGCTGAAATCATGCAGCAAGTGTCTGATACATGCTGTTCGTGGATTGGGCCCCATGTATGAGCTGTCAAGTTCCATTTAAATGACAATAATTGTGTTACTTGAATCCATTTAATATAGCTTTGATAATATGGGACTTGAAATCTGAATAGAAAGTGTCATGAGAATAATAAAGCCCAGATGTTATAGAATTTGCTAATGAAACCTTCAGCAATGATAACTTCAATATGATAACAGAAATAAACTCTGTTCTTTTTAGTGTTTCCAATGGCTATGTGGTAGAGTTGAGCGAAACAGGTCGAAAAATTTCAAAAGTCGACGACTTTTGTCAAAGTCGGGTTTCATGAAATGAAACCCGACCCTAGGATGAGGTCGGCCACGAGGTCGGCGACTTACGCGCCAAAGTCGCGTTTCAAAAGTTTGTTTTGCGCTCTTTTACAGCCAATCAGGATCCACGGACACTGTGGGCAACGTGATGACATAGGCAGGGGTCACCACCATCTTTCAGAAGAGCATGCAAGTGATTGGCTTGCTTTGGTGGGCGTCACAGGGGGTATAAAAGGGCGTGCACGCCGACCACCATCTTACTTCTGCCGATCTCAGTATAGGGAGAGGTTGCTGCTGATTCTGTAGGGAGAGCGTTAGGCAGGGAAGAAGACAAAAAAACTGCTTCTGCTGCTAGCGATTTGGCCTGCACAACACACAAGTCACTGTGTGTGCAGTGCAAGGGGAGGCTATATTGTGGTGTATCAGTGGTGTTGGTTGTTGGGCTGCCTTTTAAGGCTTCCTGAGAGGCTGGCATTGCTGTTTACCCACTGCTCCGCAAACTGCTTTTTTAAAAGCAATCCAATCTCCCTTATCCTGTAGTCAATTTGGTCACAGCTGTGCCATCGAGCCTGTCACATAGCGCTCAGATATTCATTGGGCCTCACACAATCCACAAGTGTCCAGTGTCCAAAAGTGTGTGCAGAGATTCAAAATCTCCCTTATCCTCTCGTCACTTTGGTCACAGCTGTGCCATCGAGCCTGTCACATAGCGCTCAGATATTCATTGGGCCTCACACAATCCACAAGTGTCCAGTGTCCAAAAGTGTGTGCAGAGATTCAAAATCTCCCTTATCCTCTCGTCACTTTGGTCACAGCTGTGCCATCGAGCCTGTCACATAGCGCTCAGATATTCATTGGGCCTCACACAATCCACAAGTGTCCAGTGTCCAAAAGTCTGCGCAGAGATTCAAAATCTCCCTTATCCTCTCGTCACTTTGGTCACAGCTGTGCCATCGAGCCTGTCACATAGCGCTCAGATATTCATTGGGCCTCACACAATCCACAAGTGTCCAGTGTCCAAAAGTGTGCGCAGAGATTCAAAATCTCCCTTATCCTCTCGTCACTTTGGTCACAGCTGTGCCATCGAGCCTGTCACATAGCGCTCAGATATTCATTGGGCCTCACACAATCCACAAGTGTCCAGTGTCCAAAAGTGTGTGCAGAGATTCAAAATCTCCCTTATCCTCTAGTCACTTTGGTCACAGCTGTGCCATCGAGCCTGTCACATAGCGCTCAGATATTCATTGGGCCTCACACAATCCACAAGTGTCCAGTGTCCAAAAGTCTGCGCAGAGATTCAAAATCTCCCTTATCCTCTCGTCTCTTTGGTCACAGCTGTGCCATCGAGCCTGTCACATAGTGCTCAGATATTCATTGGGCCTCACACAATCCACAAGTGTCCAGTGTCCAAAAGTGTGTGCAGAGATTCAAAATCTCCCTTATCCTCTTGTCACTTTGGTCACAGCTGTGCCATCGAGCCTGTCACATAGCGCTCAGATATTCATTGGGCCTCACACAATCCACAAGTGTCCAGTGTCCAAAAGTGTGTGCAGAGATTCAAAATCTCCCTTATCCTCTCGTCACTTTGGTCACAGCTGTGCCATCGAGCCTGTCACATAGCGCTCAGATATTCATTGGGCCTCACACAATCCACAAGTGTCCAGTGTCCAAAAGTGTGTGCAGAGATTCAAAATCTCCCTTATCCTCTCGTCACTTTGGTCACAGCTGTGCCATCGAGCCTGTCACATAGCGCTCAGATATTCATTGGGCCTCACACAATCCACAAGTGTCCAGTGTCCAAAAGTGTGTGCAGAGATTCAAAATCTCCCTTATCCTCTCGTCACTTTGGTCACAGCTGTGCCATCGAGCCTGTCACATAGCGCTCAGATATTCATTGGGCCTCACACAATCCAAAAGTGTCCAGTGTCCACAAGTGTCTGCAGAAATTCAAAATCTCCCCTGTCCTATAGACACCTTGTACCTTGTTTTACATTACTATATAGTTTGTTGGATTTTGTCTACATTTCTACCAAAAATGAGGAAGGCTGGTGGAAGAGGCCGTGGAATTGGGCGGGGGTTGGCAGCTGGTAATGATGGTGTTGGTGGTGGATCTGATGGTAGTGGCAAGAGCAAAATAGGACCGAATGCAGGAGGTGTTGAGCCTGCGTCATCGTCTGGCTACATAAGGCCTCGAACGCTTAGTTTTCTAGGAGTTGGCAAACCGCTTTTAAAGCCAGAGCATCAGGAAAAAGTTTTGTCTTACATTGCTGACTCAGCCTCCAGCTCTATCGCCTCCTCTTCTTCAGTTGTAAAAAGTAAAAGCACTGAGTCGTCATTGGAGGCTCATGTTCATGAACCACACCTTTCCTTGTGTCCTTCACCCCAACCAAGATTGAAGGATGACGCAGGCCATACTACTGATTACTCCATGGAGCTGTTTTCACATACCATGCCTGGATTATCAAGTCAAATGGCGAATTACCCAGGCCAAGATGAATCTGACATGGAGTGCACTGATGCGCAGCCGCTGATGGATGATTCTGCTGGTACATTCACTCAGAGCACTACATTGTCCTCGTAGTGTACAGAGCCAGATTCTGACCCTGATGAGACTCAGGTGCCCCTTCCCGCACACTATACCATCATACACGGTGACACAGAGGAAGGTGCACATGACATAGAAGAGGAGGTGATGGATGACCCAGTTGTTGACCCAGATTGGCATCCATTGGGGGAAGAGGGTGCTGCTTCCAATAGCTCAGATGAGGAGCATCCACAGCAGACATCGACATCGCAACAGCTGTTATCTGGCAGGCCCGGAGCACTCCAAAGACAGGTTCCAAACATCAAAAGAGTTGCTGGACAGCTTGTCCAGAGGGTCAAAAGATCACAGCGTGCTAGGCCGCAAAATGTCTGCCAAAGTAGGAAGAGTGCAGTGTGGCACTTTTTTGAACAAAATCCTCATGATCAGGCCAAGGTTATCTGTAAGAAGTGCGCAAAGACCTTTAGCCGAGGGAAAAATCTGAAAAATTTGAATACCAGTTGCATGCTTAGACATTTAACCAGCATGCACTTGCAAGCGTGGAAACAACACCAAACCTCAAGTGCCACATGTGCAACTGATCACAACGAAGGTAGTCAGCAACGCTACATTGTTTCCCCCACTGTAAGCCCACCGGTTAGCACAGCAGCAAATGTTGAGGTGTCGTTGCAAGGCCACAGCAGTCAGGGAATCCCACTGTTATATCAACGAAAGACTGATTCTAGGCCATCAGAAAGAACACCAACTCCATCACCATCATCAACCCTCTCTCAGTCCGCCCTGTCCACCGCTACTTCCACCATATGCAGCTCTCAAGTCCAGCTCACCCTCCCAGACACTATGAGTAGGTCAAGAAAGTACTCAGTCTCTCATCCGCGTACACTGGGTTTGAACGCCCACATTGCCAAACTAATCTCGTTTGAGATGATGCCCTTTCGGTTGGTGGAAAGTGCAGCTTTCCGCGAACTCATGGCCTATGCAGTACCACGCTATGATCTACCCAGTCGCAACTTCTTCTCTCGCAAAGCCATCCCAGCCCTCCACCATCATGTGAAAGACCGCATTGTCCATGCACTCAAGCAGTCAGTGAGCGGAAAGGTGCACCTCACAACTGATGCATGGTCCAGTCGGCATGGCCAGGGCCGTTACGTGTCCATCACTGCGCACTGGGTTAATGTGGTGGATGCAGGGTCCACAGGGGACAGCGGTGGTGGGACAGTGCTGCCTAGCCCACGGTATAGGAAACAGTTGGCTGTAGGCGTTCGACCCTCCTCCTCCTCCTCCAGAAGCGAAAGCTCGTCCACAGAGCGCAGTCGTACGAGCACTCCATCTGCAGCTGCCACTGTTGCACACGATGTGTCCCCCTATCGAGCAGCTAGTGGAAAGCGTCAGCAGCCTGTGTTGCAGATGATGTGTTTGGGCGACAGACACACCGCCGAGGTGCTGGCCGAGTACTTGAAGCAACAAACTGAGTCATGGCTGGGCAGTGTACATCTTGAGGCAGGCAAGGTAGTTAGTGATAACGGCCGTAATTTTGTGGCAGCCATAGCCCTTTCAAAACTCAGCCACATACCTTGCTTGGCTCACACCTTGAACCTGGTGGTGCAGTGCTTCCTCAAAAATTATCCGGAGTTAACAGCCCTGCTCCAGAAGGTGCGAAGACTGTGCGCGCACATCCGCCGGTCGCCTGTACACTCCGTTCGTATGCAGAAGCTGCAGCGATTGCTCCACCTTCCCAACCACCGCCTCATTATCGACATTGCAACAAGGTGGAACTCCACCCTGCACATGGTGCAGCGGCTGTGCGAGCAGAGGCAGGCCATAATGCATTTGTGGGAGAATACACGGCCAGGCACTTTGAGAGCAGACATGGAGTTGACAGGTGTTCAGTGGTCGAAGCTGAAAGACCTCTGTAAAGTCCTTCAGTGTTTTGAGGAATACACACGGCTGGTAAGCGCAGACGACGCCATCCTAAGCATGAGCATCCCACTTATGCGTCTGCTCATGCAAACTTTGACGCACCTTAAGGAGCAGGCTTCTGCAGCCAATGTTGATGAGGAGGAAGAGGAGGAGGGAATCCTTGATGACATTCAGCCATTGTCTGCTCAGTGACCTCTCCTGGACGAGGTGGAGGAAGAAGAGGAGGAGGAGGAGGATGATGGGGATGATTACTTAGGGGAGGAGGATGCATCTCGTGGGGCAAGTGAAAATGTTGGCGTGGCAAGGTCTGGTACAGGGTTTGTGCGTGACTGGAGGGATGTGGATTTGCCAGAAAGTGCTCCTCCACCCAGCACTCGCAGTGCATCATTGACACCGGGAACATTGGCCCACATGTCAGATTATGCCTTGCAGATCCTAAAAAGGGACCCCTGCATTGCCAAAATGATGAACGATGACGACTACTGGTTGGCCAGCATCCTGGATCCACGCTATAAAGGCAAATTACAAAACATCATGCCACAGGAGAACCTTGACCTAATATTGGCTAATAAACAAGCAACTCTGGTAAATCGGTTGCTTGAGGCATTCCCAGCACACAGCAGCGGTGATGGTTCTCACACGAGCAGTACGGGCCGGGGGCAGCTTGGCAGAGGTGTTCGTGGTGCACACAGCAGAAGTGGCGTTGGAGACAGGGGTTTCATGACAATGTTGTGGACTGATTTTTCAAATACCGCTCACACAACTGGTAATACTGCATAGATGGAAAGTGACAGGAGACAGCAGTTGTCAACTATGGTAACAAACTACTTTTCCTCCCATATCGATATTCTCCCACACAGGTCATTCCCCTTTGACTATTGGGCCGCTAAACTGGACACCTGGCCTGAATTGGCCCAATATGCCTTACAGGAGCTCGCTTGCCCAGCTGCAAGTGTGCTATCGGAAAGAGTCTTCAGTGCAGCTGGATCAATCCTGACAGAAAAAAGGACCCGTCTGTCAACCCAAAATGTGGATGATCTAACCTTCATTAAAATGAACCATGCATGGGTTTCCAAGGATTTTGTCCCACCTTCCCCTGATGACACATAGGGTGACAGAAAAATGGCTTGCTTTAGTCCACCTCTTCCTGGGACTTCACCTATTTCGCCTTTTGCATCTGCTGAATGTCCAACATCAACATATGCCACTTTCTAAAACTCCCTAACTGTGCTGCCTACCCCCCCATGGCCGGGGTCACCACCTAGCGCACGACACCGTGCGAGTGCCATTGCCCTGGACAGGTGGGTAGGCCGACTCTTGGGCGCGGGCACTGGCACAGGGTCCCTCATAGTGCAATCAAGTGTCTCTGACGGTGGTGGTGCACACCCGCCGTCAGACACACCGCTGTACTATGAGGGGGCCAGTGCCAGTACCGACGCCCACAAGTGGGCCCCCCTTGCTTGGGCAGGGCCCCAGCATTTGCAATCTTTACCTCTCCCTGCTCCTCCGCTGTGTAATCTGGGCCGTAAAATCCATACTGTGCCTGACACCGTCTGAGCCTGCCTCCTGAGACATATATTTTGAATGTGTACGCTAGCCATACATGTTATCCGGGGAAACGGTACCCTTTCAAACCTTTGTGCAATCCCGTGCAATCCATACTGGGCCTGACACCGTCTGAGCCTGCCTCCTGAGACATATATTTTGAATGTGCATGCTATCCATACATGTTATCCGGGGATACGGTACCCTTTCTAACCTTTGTGCAATCACGTGCAATCCATACTGGGCCTAACACTGTCTGAGCCTGCCTCCTGAGACATATATTTTGAATGTGTACGCTATCCATACATGTTATCTGGGGATACGGTACCCTTTCTAACCTTTGTGCAATCACGTGCAATCCATACTGGGCCTAACACCGTCTGAGCCTGCCTCCTGAGACATATATTTTGAATATGTACGCTATCCATACATGTTATCTGGGGATACGGTACCCTTTCTAACCTTTGTGCAATCACGTGCAATCCATACTGGGCCTAACACCGTCTGAGCCTGCCTCCTGAGACATATATTTTGAATGTGTACGCTATCCATACATGTTATCTGGGGATACGGTACCCTTTCTAACCTTTGTGCAATCACGTGCAATCCATACTGGGCCTAACACCGTCTGAGCCTGCCTCCTGATGTATAGACATATATTTTGAATGTGTACACTATCCATACATGTTATCTGGGGATACGGTACCCTTTCTCACCTTTGTGCAATCACGTGCAATCCATACTGGGCCTAACACCGTCTGAGAATGATAGATGGGGCCCACCATACACTGGAACATTCCAAAGGTGGACATCAGACACTGGAGCAGCATTTACAGGGCCCATTATACACTAGAGCATTAGAAATGGGGCCCATTATGTTTGGAGCATTATTTGGGCCCATAAGACAGTAGAGCTTCATCCATGGGGACCAACATATACTGTAGCATTATGTGGAGCTCATCATATACTGTTTCAAACATTATATGGGACCAATGATTCTGTTTGGAGAAATAGATGGGCCTCGTCATGAGATGTAAAAAGTGAGGTATTTTTCATTGTACTATACCGCTATTTCTCTGCCGTATCGGAGCATGATGAGTTGTGGTATGTGTTAAAGTGGCGCTCTTTCGCCCAGGGCACATGAAAACCTGGAGCCAGCCCTCCCCCCCACAGTCTGTAGCCAAATAACCCCCATTTTTCAGTGCGTAACTTGTATTATGAAGTTAATTAAGGTTGACAAGCTTAAGTAAGAAGAATTGATGCTTTTGGCATTCAAATGGGCACTGTAGGTGTGTTTCCTGTCCTCCTCTCACTGCCGACTTTTATTCCCCATTGACTTACATTGGGTTTCGTGTTTCGGGACGACCCCGACTTTTCCCTATAATCGGACGATCTTGCTCGACCCGACTTTTAGAAAAGTCGGGTTTCACGAAACGAAACGCGACCCTAAAAAACCAAAAGTCGCTCAACTTTACTATGTGGTAATATGGAAATTTGATTTTCTACAGCCAAAAAATGAATATTTGTAACATATAATCCAAAGTTTTGCTTATTTTGGTAAACATATATTATTTTTTATGAAATGTAATACAATTTGTTAAAATTTAAGTTACACTTTTTTTTCCATTAGATAAATGATTGCATAGTCGACATTATGAGTTGGAAAAATTCAATTATATGTGTGTTTTATAGAGCTTTGCATCATTAACCCTATGCAGGACATGCCCTCATTAAAATGTGATTTGTTCTCCAGACAAGGCTTGTAACAGTTTATAGCCCAGATTGTAAATATTTTCTTAATATGTTAAGAACGGAGCATTTGTGTGGAACAGTTTATATATCGACCTGAACAGCTCAATATCTAATTAGAGTTAAAATATGTTGGCATTTTGTAGATATATAGCTACAATGATTCAAAATATATAATGTTGATTTTCCTCCCCGATTGTATTAATCATAATATCATCCAGGTAGAACGGGAATCTGCCTGCTTTCATTATCATAAATTTCCAATTAATAGATTTTAAATAAAATAAGCACTTTGATTCCATAGTTTACATTTACAAAAGTACGGAAAACAGCAGACTTCACCTCTATGTTAAAGGCATCTGTCTGTGAGATAAACCTGTAAATGTATTAGGTATACTCACACATAGCTCGGCAGGGAGATCAGGAAAGCAGAAAGCGACCATTACACATCACACTGGTAACTCCCCTTTGTCGTGATCCAAGGTGGATCTGAGAGTTTAAATGCACAAAGTGAACTTTTTTTCCTTTGGCTTGCTGCCAAAGTGGGTTGATTGCCCCCAGTGGCCATTAGAACTATTACACATGGTGTCGATCTTTCTAAGTTGCCCCGGTGGTGAGCGGTAGTGCACTTTAGTTTCTTTGGTTTAATGTGAACTTAATTACAAATCAGGTGTTAGGCTCTATAAAAGGAAGCCAGGTGTGTTCAATCGTTTGGTGATATTGTGTGTTAGTCATTCACAAGGAAGCCTGGGTGAAAGAATTTGCTGAACATGAGTCCTGCACAGCCCAGCCAGAGGGGACAAGTGGCAGCTAGGTGGTCTGCAAGAAGGGCTGGCATGGTGTGGTGGAGTCACAGTTTATGGTGTTTGCATGAAGTGCTTGCATGGCTTGTGGAGAAAGTTGCACTCAGCATGCGGGACTTGGTTGCTGGGAGCTGGACTCAAGCATGCTGGACTTTTTGGGCAGGAGCTGAACTCATCTTTGGGACTCTGTTACTGGACTGCTGCAACTGGTGGTGGACTCTGCTCCAAGGCTGCACTATGGTGAAGGATCCAGTTATGGTGATGGATCCGGGTGGAGGAGAAGATGCACACAGGTGGTGGGCTCTGTTGCTAGGAGCATACGCCACAGAGCAAAGCTAAGTGGTGTTTCCCCTGTTTTGTCATCTTTCCTCGTGTGTTTTAGTGCAGTGGTGGGATTAGTTTCCGCACCGACCAATTCCCTAGTGAGGGTTTAGGTCAGGACGAGCTAGGGTTTTTAGGTTCCTGTTGCGCGCCCGGTGTGGAACCGGCATAGGGAACGTTAGGAGTGCAGGGACTGGCTCAGGGGAACTCAGGAGGTGTCCACTTCCCTATTCCCTATCGCAGGGCCCACCATTGTTAATGTTTCCCAGGTTTCCCTTATTGTTTAAATTCGCCTTACTGGAGGCGGGGTTTCCAGACTTGTATATACGTGTAATGTCTAAATTCGCCAGTTGGAGGCGGTGTATCCAGCTGCACGTGTTTATTATTTAAATTCGCCCCACTGGAGGCGGTGTATCCAGGGTCATGTGCATCACATGGGTTCACTTTGCGGTACTCGCTGCATCCAGACACGCGTGACTGTGACATTATCACCAACCCTACATTTTTTTTCTGGTGAGCTTTGGCCATGTGGAGACCTGTGAGTAATTGCTGCCGGGTCTCACTGAGGTGAGTGGGGAGCGGCAAGGTGTGTTAGAGCCGCTGCAGCAGCAGTTATCAGGGTCTGGGGCCTCTGCTCATGCAACCAGGAAATCAAAATGGCGGCTTTGGCAAATGGCGGGTCTGGCAAAAGCCCCTTTGAGTCGCTGCTGGGTTGCGGGACTTGTTCATACAGGTGGACGTAACCAGACAGGTGGGTGGAGTTGGTGATCCCCATGGTGCTGTCTGGGATTCCCCAAGGTGAAGGGGTGCGTCCCTGTAGTGAGCAGACTGGTGATAGTCCGCGAGGCTCACGCCAAATCTTCAATGCCACCGAAGAAGCCGCCCCCTCCTGGTCGTTTGGAGGAAGGCGACCAGCGAGTGTATTTTTCCTCCATGTCCCTGTGGCTTTGGTAAAAGCCCCCTAGAGTCGCTGCTGGGGAGCGAGACTTGTTCATACAGTTGGACGTAACCAGACAGGTGGGTGGAGTTGGTGATCCCCATGGTGCTGTCTGGGGTTCCCCGAGGTGAAGGGGTACGTCCCTGTAGTGAGCAGACTGGTGTATAGTGCGCAGGGCTCACGCCAAATCTTCCATACCATTGAAGAAGCCGCCCCTTCCTGGTCACGTGGAGACGACCAGCCAGTGTATATTTCCTCCATATCCCAGTCCCTTCACCTCCAGGTGTGAGCAGCAGGTGCGCTGCGGGGGAGTAGGGACAAATCTCCCCATTAACCAACCCTGGGAGGCACAGACCTCATGATGAAATGGTTGGAGGGTGGTGTCCCTTGGTAAATAGCGGGGGTGTGAGTGTGGACACAGGGGGACTCCTCTGTTGTCGAGTTCAGAATGAGTTCACCAAATTTATGACAAACGAATGTGTGACAATAAACGTTCAGGTCCGGACCTGTGTGTAAACGAGCATGTATGGGTGGCCACCAAAAAACATCTTGTGGAAGTGTGTTGTGGAGTCTGATCAGCTCATAGCAAACATACACATACATAAACTCGTTCCCCAGGTCGGCGCTGTGGAGATGAGTGGTGAATCCAAAACGAACATGTATTGCCAATACCAGCGGTGCGTTTGTCATTAACCTGGTGTCAGGTAGTGGTGGGGTGAACTCAGGATCTGGGCGTCCCCTCTGTAGGTGTTTCCCTAATGAGGAGTGGTCTTGAGGGTCCAGAGGCCCCTCATTAAGGAGGGGGTACTGTCATGATCCAAGGTGGATCTGACAGTTTAAATGCACAAAGTGAACTTTTTTCCTTTGGCTTGGTGCCAAAGTGGGTTGATTGCCCCCAGTGGCCATTAGAATTATTACACATGGTGTCGTTCTTTCTAAGTTGCCCCAGTGGTGGTGAGCAGTAGTACACTTTAGTTTCTTTGGTTTAATGTGCAGTTAATTACAAATCAGGTGTTAGGCTCTATAAAAGGGAGCCAGGTGGGTTCAATCGTTTGGTGATATTGTGTGTTAGTCATTCACAAGGAAGCCTGGGTGAAAGAAGGAGCTGAACATGAGTCCTGCGCAGCCCAGCCAGAGGGGACGAGTGGCAGCTAGGTGGTCTGCAAGAAGGGCTGGCATGGCGTGGTGGAGTCATAGTTTATGGTATTTGCAGGAAGTGCTTGCATGGCTTGGTGGAGTGACGACTATGGAGAGAGTTGCACTCAGCATGCGGGACTTGATTGCTGGGAGCTGGACTCAAGCATGCTGGACTTTTTGGGCAGGAGCTGAACTCATCTTTGGGACTCTGTTACTGGGCAGCTGCAACTGGTGGTGGACTCTGCTCCAAGGCTGCACTATGGTGAATGATCCAGTTATGGTGATGATCCGGGTGGAGGAGAAGATGCACACAGGTGGTGGGCTCTGTTGCTAGGAGTGTACGCTACAGAGCAAAGCTAAGTGGTGTTTCCCCTGTTTTGTCATCTTTCCTCATGTGTGTTTTAGTGCAATGGTGGGATTAGTTTCCGCACCGACCAATTCCCTAGTGAGGGTTTAGGTCAGGACGAGCTAGGGTTTTTAGGTTCCTGCTGCGCGCCTGGTGCGGAACTGGCATAGGGAACGTTAGGAGTGCAGGGACTGGCTCAGGGGAACTCAGGAGGTGTCCACTTCCCTATTCCCTATCGCAGGGCCCACCATTGTTAATGTTTCCCAAGTTTTCCTTATTGTTTAAATTCGCCTTACTGGAGGCGGGGTTTCCAGACTTGTATATACGTGTAATGTCTAAATTCACCAGTTGGAGGTGGTGTATCCAGCTGCACGTGTTTATTATTTAAATTCGCCCCACTGGAGGTGGTGTATCCAGGGTCACGTGCGTCACATGGGTTCGCCTTGCGGTACTCGCTGCGTCCAGACACGCATGACTGTTATGAATGGGAAACCTAGGAGGAAAAAAAGACAACAAGCTAAGTCTCAGAAACCAGAGAAGTTGGTAACTATGCAGATTGCAGATCCCCGATCTTAACTGCACAACTAGCAGCAGTCGTGGAGCGTTCCTACGTTGGTCCTAGATGCCTCATCACAACCGGAGAACTACATAAGCATAAAGCAGGAAAAGAGGAAAACTAACTGCTCCAGAGCAGACCCCAAAGGTAAGACAGCCCCTCACATGTATTGACGGTGAAACAAGATTAAAATACAAGCAAAGGCAGGAAAATAGGCTGAGCAAATGATGGGGCCCAGTTAACTAAAAAGGACAGAAAAGGAAAGACACTGTCTGCAATCTGCCAAAAAAAACCTACAAAAATATTGTCCAACACTTCTGATAGCAAAATTAACCGTGAAGTCACTAGACTTCTAAACCTATATCACCACTCTGAAATATTCTGAGACAGAACAGAAAAGAGGCCAATCTAAAAAGGGACAAAAAGCAGATTGGCAAATACTGATTAATAGGAGTGGAATTTCAGCATAGCCCCAGCAGGGGCAGGCTGATTACACAAAAAACTGAATTGACCAACAAGCGCAGTTGTGAACAATAGCAAAAAACAAACTTAACTTGAGAAGACTGGAAGAGAGCTGAAGTCCAGGACCTGAGAAGCAGACTGAATCACCAGCACCTGGATAGGGCGTCGGCTGTCTTATATCCAGTCTGATACTCCAGAGATCCAATCATTATCTTCCTCATCAGGTGGCAGATCAATACCACTTAAACCAACCACACTACTTCCTGTCACCACGAGAGGGAGAACGGAAGGGAAACTCTCAACTGGTGAAGCAGAAAATGAGTTCATGACAGTACCCCCACTTGAGGAGGGGTCACCGTACCCTCATCCATGCCACCAGGCCGATCAGGATGGGCCCGATGAAAAGCACGAACCAGTTTATTGGCATGAATATCAGAGGCAGAGACCCAAGAATTATCCTCCTGGCCATAACCCTTCCATTTGACCAAATACTGGAGTCTCCGTCTGACCAAACGAGAATCCAATATTTTCTCTACCTCATACTCCACATTGCCTTTAACCAATACAGGATCAGGAGGTGCTGCCACAGGAACTACTGGCTCAACAAACCTCTTCAACAGTGACTTGTGAAATACGTTATGGATTTTGAACGTAACTGGAAGAGCCAATTGAAAAGAAACAGAATTAAGAATCTGCAAAATCTTATGAGGTCCAATAAATCTTGGCTTAAATTTTGGAGATACAACCTTCATAGGAATATTCTTAGACAACAGCCAAACCATATCACCCACTTTAAACCGGGGACCAATGGTTCTATGCTGGTTGGAAAAACGCTGGGCCTTTTCCTGAGAGAGTGAAAACTTATCCACCACTTGGTCCCATATCTGCTGCATTCTCGCAACCACAGTGTCCACACCTGGGCAGGACGAAGATTCCACTTGCCCTGAAGAGAATCGAGGATGAAACCCAAAGTTACAGAAAAAGGGTGACATCAGAGTGGCAGAACTAGCTCTATTGTTCAGCACAAATTCCTCCAAGAGCAAAAATGAGACCCAATCATCTTGATCAGCAGATATAAAGCATCTTAAATAAGACTCCAGGGTCTGGTTTGTTCTCTCAGTCTGCCCATTGGTCTGGGGATGAAACGCGGAGGAGAAGGATAACTGAATTCCCATATTGGAACAAAAGACTTTCCAGAATCTGGAAACAAACTGGACCTCTCTATCGGACACAGTGTTCTCAGGAATCCCGTGTAACCGAACCACCTGTTGTAAAAACAAGGGCACCAACTCAGCGGAAGATGGCAACTTTGGGAGTGGTACTGTTATGACGGCGGAACACGCTTAAAAAAATTTAAATAAACGTGTTCGCTGCCCGGGGTCCACCGTGCGGCAGGTGAAATAACCGCTGCTAAAATGGCAGAACACAGGGACGATAATGTGCACAAGGTTTAACTGCACCTCGTGCACAAAAGTAGCTCTGTTGAGGTCACAGAGCTGCACATGAAAAGTAATGCAGAAGCAGGCTGTTTCACAGACAGAGCTGCAAGCAAAAGAAAAATACAAAGAACGCTGAGACTGTATCAGCTTCACAGACCATCAGCGGCACACGTGCGGTAGCCAGGGATCGGAGTAGTTCAAGACAACACTACAACCGGATAGACTTACCGTGGCAGACCGTGTGCACGGCATCGCAACTGTGGACGCCAAAAACGACTGCAAGCGCGATTTTAGCAGGCGCAATGCAGAACGCTGGCTGCTCTAACGAATGATGTTTGAGCGCGCTGGCGCTAGCGCAATACTGGCTGTCCCAATCACTCACACAAACGTAATATCCGAGGGAAGGGGTTTCATAATAAGTCATACACCAGACCAAGCATCCATCACCAAGCACACAGCAGCAAGTATTGAAAATACTAGTGCATGGCATAGCGGCCATGCGCACTTTTTATAGCGTACGGGACCTGCCGGAAATCTCCAGAGCCCCGAGCATAACCAATCAAATCAGGAGCAGGACCTGAGCACCTGACTCCTGATCTCCAGTGAGAGCTCGTCCCGTGAGCATGCTCAGTAGCAGGGAAAAAGGACTAAGCCTCTGGAGACAAATGTGAGAATCTGGGTTACTGCATAAGCATAGACTGACCCAGATTCCTAACATTACCCCCCCTCCTAGGGCCCCCTCCTCCCTGAACCCTCCGATCCACCAGCCTGTGCCCGATAGGAGCACAGGTCTCAGACTCGTCAAAAAGCGAGCCTGATCCCTGGTAGGTGAAACCGAGAACCGGGAGATGCGGACGGTATCGGGGGAGACCAGATCACTAGGTCTCAGGAGGGAGACCCGGGAGACAGTGGGAGTTTTAGGATAAGGCCGCCGTGTATCGGCGGGCGTAGCCGCTCTCCGTTCGGGAAGGCTACCCCGAGCACACAGGGTGCATGCCCGAATAAATTTTTTTACATCCCGAGCCCTGTGCGGCCACCAATATGAACCAGCCAGTGACTTCATGGTCTGCATATAGCCACGATGGCCGTTCGCATTGGGCGCATGTGCCCACGCGAGAACTTTAGGCCGCTGGCGAGGAGGGACAAAAGTCTCTCCTACCGATTACCAATCAGACCATTGCGGGGAGCTGTCTTCCGGGGAAGCAGCAGGCAGATGGTGACAACTGCACATGGTCTCCTGCGCCGGAGATGTCTCCGAAATGGCACGAGACACCTCCATGGGCTCGGGGGGTGGAACCTCTGGCTCAGGCAGATCCAAAGGCTCAAAAAATTTGGGAGCCGGAGTACCTGTACGTTTGGTGTGAGCACGTTCCAAACCACGCTCCGAAAAACGGAGGTCGATATGGGAGGAGATGGCGATTAATTCCTCCAGAGTGGTAGGATCTCTCTAGTGGAGAGTGTATCCTTCACATGCTCAGCTAAACCTCTCCAAAAAAACGGAATAAGTGCCTTGTCAGACCACTCTAACTCAGACGCCAGTGTCTGAAAACGGACGGCGTATTGACTCACTGAGAGTGAGCCTTGAGACATTCAAGCAATTGGAGTGAGGTATCGTGTGTAACCCGAGGACCGAGAAACACCTGCTTGATAGCGGCAAGCAGAATAACCGCGGTCCAAACATCCGGGTCACCACGCTCCCAAAGTGGCGCCGCCCATTCCAGCGCCTTGCTCGACAGTAGGGAGATAATAAAGGCCACCTTGGCCTGTTCTTTAAGGAATTGTGCAGCCAGCAGCTCCAGATGGATTGAGCACTGGCTGATAAAACCCCTTCAGGAGGCGCCATCCCCAGAATATTTCTCAGGTAACGGGAGGCGGGTAACTGTCGGCGCAAGGGCGGACATGGACATACGAGCCACCGCGTCCGTAAGTGCCTGAACAGCAGCATCCGTGGCCTGCGAAGCTGCGAGGGCCCTCTCAAGGGTAGTCAAGCGAGCCTCGAGCTGTAGCACGCATTGCACGAGTTGCTGCTGATCTGCCTTTTAGCCAGACCCTGGCGCTAGTATTATGCTACGACGGCGGAACCCGCTTAAAAAAATATAAATAAACGCGCTCGCCGCCCGGGGTCCACCGTGCGGCAGGTGAAATAACCACTGCTAAAATGGTAGAACACAGGGACGATAATGTGCACAAGGTTTAACTGCAGCTGGTGCACAAAAGTAGCTCTCTTGAGGTCACAGAGCTGCACATGAAAAGTAATGCAGAAGCAGGCTGTTTCACAGACAGAGCTGCAAGCGAAACAAAAATACAAAGAACGCTGAGTCTGTATCAGCTTCACAGACCATCAGCGGCACACGTGCGGTAGCCAGGGATTGGAGTAGTTCAAGACAACACTACAACCAGATAGACTTACTGTGGCAGACCGTGTGCACGGCATCGCAACTGCGGATGCCAAAAACGACTGCAAGCGAGATTTTAGCAGGCGCAATGCAGAACGCTGGCTGCTCTAACGAATGATGCTTGAGCGCGCTGGCACTAGCGCAATAATTGCTGTCCCAATCACTCACACAAACGTAATATCCGAGGGAAGGGGTTTCATAATAAGTCATACACCAGACCAAGCATCCATCACCAAGCACACAGCGGCAAGTATAGAAAATACTAGCGCATGGCATAGCGGCCATGCGCACTTTTTATAGCGTACGGGACCTGCCGGAAATCTCTAGAGCCCCGAGCATAACCAATCAAATCAGGAGCAGGACCTGAGCACCTGACTCCTGAACTCCAGTGAGAGCTCGTCCCATGAGCATTCTCAGTAGCAGGGAAAAAGGACTTAGCCTCTGGAGACAAATGTGAGAATCTGGGTTGCTGCATAAGCATAGACTGACCCAGATTCCTAAAAGGTTCAAGATGGACCATCTTCGAAAATCTATCACAAATCACCCAGATAACAGTCATTCTCTGAGAGACAGGAAGATCAGAAATAAAATCCATTGAGATATGGGTCCATGGCCTCTTGGGCACCGGCAGGGGCATCAGCAACCCACTAGAACGAGAACAGGGTTTAGACCGAGAACAAGTCCCACAGGACTGTACAAAATTCCTGACATCACGAGATAAGGCAGGCCACCAAAACGACCGACTCACCAAATCTCTGGTACCAAAAATACCCGGATGACCAGCCAATGCGGAGCAATGGACTTCAGACATCACTCTTTCTCCACTGGTCAGGAACATACATAGGGCAATGCTCAGGTTTATCCTCCTGAAATTCCTCCAGGGCGCATCTCAAATCGGGCGAAATGGCAGAAAAAACTACCCCCTCACCTAGGATAGTAGTAGGCTCGGTCACATTAAGAGAATCAGCAAAGAAACTCCTAGAAAGGGCGCCTGCCTTAACATTCTTAGTGCCCGAAATAAAAGAGACCACAAAATTAAAACGCGTGAAAAACAAGGCCCATCTAGCCTGTCTAGGATTCAAGCGTTTGGCCGACTCCAGATAAATCAGATTTTTGTGATCGGTGAGGACCACAAATTGATGTCTAGCTCCCTCCAACCAATGTCTCCACTCCTCAAATGCCCATTTCATGGCCAACAATTCCTGATTCCCCATGTCATAGTTGCGTTCAGATGGGGAAAACTTTCGAGAAAAGAAGGCACAGTGATTCATCTTAGAAGTCACAGGGCCTTTTTGGGACAACACAGCTCCTGCACCAATCTCAGAAGCGTCCACTTCCACTTGAAATGGAAGTGAGACATCAGGTTGCCGTAAAACTGGAGCTGAAGTAAATCTCCGCTTAAGCTCCTGAAATGCTGAGACAGCCTCAGGAGACCAATTCAGCCCATCAGCTCCCTTTTTGGTCAGATCAGTCAGTGGTTTGACAATACTAGAAAAATTACCTATAAATTTACGATAGAAATTAGCAAAACCCAAAAACTTCTGTAGAGCCTTCAAAGAAATGGGCTGAACCCAATCATAAATGGCCTGTACCTTGGCCGGGTCCATTTCAATAGCCGACAGAGACAAAATAAATCCCAAAAATGAAATCCTCTATACACCAAAGAGGCATTTCGATCACTTAACATACAGGGAATTTTCCCTCACAATCTGGAACACAGTCTGGACATGTTCCACATGAGAATCCCAAATACTGGAAAGGATCAAAATATCATCCAGTTAAATGATCAAAAACTTATCCACAATGTCCCGGAAAATATCGTTCATAAAGGATTGGAAGCAACTGTACACACTGGATATGGTGGAAAAAACCGGCAAGGTAACAAATGAATATAAGTAAGATATATGCAACAACACGCGAGATAATTAAAATACCCTTTATTAAAATATGGGTGTACATATTAAACAATTAAAAAGAAAGGCATCCCAAATGTATACACGGTATAATAATTTAATACTCTATAGCATAGAGCTTTATGAATAACCATGTAGGACAGGCTCAATAATGTACAGGTGAGTGAATAATAATGATAATATATTTATTAAGACCCCCAGAAAAAATTAAGTATGGTGATGTGCAACATGAAAAAGCAAAAGACAAACAGAAAATAAAGAATATATAGAATAATACGCAAATAATGTGACAAAAAATGTCAGTGCGTGACAAAAAATGTATAAATAAGGTAGGGTGCACAAATAATGGGGAGAAAAAATGCGTGTCCAAAAAAAGCCACACTGAATGTGTGGAAACCACAAAAAGTGAGGATCAGGAAATGAAACAATTACCTGGTGAGCCCTTAATGGTGCCTGTAACGCGCCCCGACGCGCGTTTCGCAAGATTCTAGAGCAATGCCCCCATCCCTTATGGGAAATATGTAAAACATGCAAAACACAAGCTGCGGAGACACCATCACATGTTTCTCAACACAAGCAATGACTAGGCAGGTCTTTCCCCGGAAAGGAACAACCACGGGAAGGGCAGTCTCCAATGAAGGAAACCACTTATGCCAAAACATGCTATCCATCCACAGACAGCTGTTTCGGGGTATTGCCCCTCTTCAGTGTGGAGTATGAAACTGGCCAGCAGGAGCAATGCCTAGTAGAAGACTGTGAAAAATGAGAATGAATGAACTCATGGAGATCAACATCCAACACTGCGGAGACACCATCACATGTTTCTAAGGCAGTGATTCTAGAGCAATGCCCCCATCCCTTAAGGGAAATATGTAAAACATGCATAACACAAGCCGTGGAGACACCATCACATGTTTCTCAATGCAAGCAATGACTAGCCAGGTCTTTCCCCGGGAAGGAACAACCACGGGAAGGGCAGTCTCCAATGAAGCTTATCTGCTTTGGCCAAAATAGTAACCAATACCCCATATTTTTTATCATTTATCTTTTTGCACTTTTTATCATTTCTACAGGATGCAGCTTAGCCCTTCATGTTGGCTTGGTATTTGGTGTGATGCATGTATATAGTGCTGAGCGGCCCGCCTATCTTGGCGTCATTGATAGGCTGCTCAGACACTATGCATCACACTTATCAGTGTGACTTATGTCTTATGCAAGCCTTATTAGTGTGCATTTCCCACTAGGCAGTCGGACCCTGATGGGTTAACTGGCTGTCTTTATCAGTGGAATGCACCTGTGCTGCCCCAGCCTTTATCACTGGGGCTTTGCTGTATCCTGCCAGTGCATTAGTCAGGGTTTGGTGAGTTGCCTAACAATTTGTTCGTTTTTTGTAAATTTTTGGAAAATTTATTTTTTCTTTTGTTCGCCATTTAGTTTTAGTGTTAGGGACTCACAATATCTGGGGACCCTTGACGATGGGTTGTGAGCTTATCTGCTTTGGCCAAAATAGTAACCAATACCCCATATTTTTTATCATTTATCTTTTTGCACTTTTTATCATTTCTACAGGATGCAGCTTAGCCCTTCATGTTGGCTTGGTATTTGGTGTGATGCATGTATATAGTGCTGAGCGGCCCGCCTATCTTGGCGTCATTGATAGGCTGCTCAGACACTATGCATCACACTTATCAGTGTGACTTATGTCTTATGCAAGCCTTATTAGTGTGCATTTCCCACTAGGCAGCCGGACCCTGATGGGTTAACTGGCTGTCTTTATCAGTGGAATGCACCTGTGCTGCCCCAGCCTTTATCACTGGGGCTTTGCTGTATCCTGCCAGTGCATTAGTCAGGGTTTGGTGAGTTGCCTAACAATTTGTTCATTTTTTGTAAATTTTTGGAAAATTTATTTTTTCTTTTGTTTGCCATTTAGTTTTAGTGTTAGGGACTCACAATATCTGGGGACCCTTGACGATGGGTTGTGAGCTTATCTGCTTTGGCCAAAATAGTAACCAATACCCCATATTTTTTATCATTTATCTTTTTGCACTTTTTATCATTTCTACAGGATGCAGCTTAGCCCTTCATGTTGGCTTGGTATTTGGTGTGATGCATGTATATAGTGCTGAGCGGCCCGCCTATCTTGGCGTCATTGATAGGCTGCTCAGACACTATGCATCACACTTATCAGTGTGACTTATGTCTTATGCAAGCCTTATTAGTGTGCATTTCCCACTAGGCAGCCGGACCCTGATGGGTTAACTGGCTGTCTTTATCAGTGGAATGCACCTGTGCTGCCCCAGCCTTTATCACTGGGGCTTTGCTGTATCCTGCCAGTGCATTAGTCAGGGTTTGGTGAGTTGCCTAACAATTTGTTCGTTTTTTGTAAATTTTTGGAAAATTTATTTTTTCTTTTGTTCGCCCTCTGGTGGTGACAGGAGGTAGTGCGGTTGGTTAAAGTGGTAGTGATCTGCCACCTGATGAGGAAGATAACGATTGGATCTCTGGAGTATCAGACTGGATATAAGACAGCCGACGCCCTATCCGGGTGCTGGTGATTCAGTCTGCTTCTCAGGTCCTGGACTTCAGCTCTCTTCCAGTCTTCTCAAGTTAAGTTTGTTTTTTGCAATTGTTCATACTTGCGCTTGTTGGTCAATTCAGTTTTTTGTGTAATCAGCCTGCCCCTGCTGGGGCTATGCTGAAATTCCACTCCTATTAATCAGTATTTGCCAATCTGCCTTTTGTCCCTTATTAGATTGGCCTCTTTTCTGTTCTGTCTCAGAATATTTCAGAGTGCTGATATAGGTTTAGAAGTCTAGTGACTTCAGGGTTAATTTTGCTATCAGAAGTGTTGGACAATATTTTTGTAGGTTTTTTTGGCAGATTGCAGACAGTGTCTTTCCTTTTCTGTCCTTTTTAGTTAGCTGGGCCCATCGTTTGCTCAGCCTATTTTCCTGCCTTTGTTTGTATTTTCATCTTGTTTCACCGTCAATACATGTGGGGGGCTGTCTTTCCTTTGGGGTCTGCTCTGGGGCAGTTAGTTTTCCTCTTTTCCTGCTTTAGGCTTATGTAGTTCTCCGGTTGTGACGAGGCATCTAGGACCAACGTAGGAACGCTCCACGACTGCTGCTAGTTGTGCAGTTAATATGTATTAAACGCCGTCTTCCATTCATCCTCGTGCTTAATGCAAATAAGATTATACGCCCCCTGAGGTCAAGCTTAGTAAACCAGCAGGCACTCTTAACTCTGGAAAATAAATCAGACATCAGAGGTAACGGGTACTGATATTTAACCGTCATCTTGTTAAGGGAACGATAATCAATACACAGTCTTAATGAACCATCTTTCTTGGCCACAAAAAAAAACCCAGCGCCTAACGGTGAGGAGGATGGCATCGCATAGCATCATGTTCGGGTGCAGATAAGTTGAAAAGCCGACCCTTGGGAAATTTACACCCAGGCATCAACTCAATTGCTCAGTCATAACTCCTATGAGGAGGCAAAGACGCAGACTTACTATCACTAAAAACATCAGAGAAATCAGCCAGATAATCAGGAATATCATGAGACTGAGGAGAGGTGGAGAAAGCAGGAGTGTCCCTAAGAACACACTCACAACACCATCTCACCACAGACACAGATTTCCAATCCAAAACTGGGATATGAGTTTGCAACCAGGGGAACCTCAGAACAATAGTATCATGCAAATTATGCAGCACCAAAAATTTACAATTTTCTTGGTGGTCTGGGGCAACTCGCATTATCACCTGAGTCCAAAACTGAGGTTTATTCTCTGCCAAAGGAGTGGCATCAATACCCCTCAAAGGAATGGGCGTCTGCAGAGGCGTCATGGACAAACCACAACGTTTAGCAAAGTCCAAATCCATCAGATTCAGAGCTGCTCCTGAATCCACAAAAGCCTTAGTGGAAAATGTGGACAAGGAGCAGATCAGAGTAATTGCCACAAGGAACTTAGGTTGTATACTGCCCACAGCAAATGTGTGTGCAAAATGTTTCTCTCATTTAGGGCAGACAGAAATAGTATGAGAGGCGTCTCCACAGAAAAAACACAGCTTATTATGCCTTCTAAACTCCCGACGTTGCGCCCTAGACAAAACCCCATCACATTGTATAGGTTCAGACATTTGTTCAAAAGGTGGCAGCGCCTCCCGTGTAGTTTTACTTTCACATAAATGCCGATCAACTTGAATGGCTAATGACTTAGAATCATCAAGACCAGAGGGAACAGGAAATTCCACCATAACATCTTTTACAGTTTCTGACAAACCCTTCCGAAAGAGAGCTGCTAAGGCACCGTCATTCCATGTAGTAAGGACCGCCCACTTTCGGAATTTTTGACAGTACAACTCTGCAGGATCCTGACCCTGGTTTAATGCCAATAGGGCTTTCTCAGCTTGATCAATGTCATTAGGTTCATCATACAACAACCCCAAGGCTTGAAAAAATGTGTCCACATTTGTCAGAATAGGATTTCCAGGTGTCAGAGAAAAAACCCAATCCTGGGGATCACCGTGCAGCAAGGAGATTACAATTTTAACCTGCTGCACAGAGCTCCCCAATGAGTTAGGCTTCAAAGCAAGAAATATTTTACAATTATTCTTAAAATTCAAAAATTTAGACCGATCCCCAGAAAACACATCATGAGTAGGGATTTTTGGTTCAACAGCATGTGACTGAATAAGGTAGGTGGAAATTCCCTGTACTTCAGCAGCCAACTGCTCCATACGATCAGACAGTTGCTTAATCTCCATTAGGAAAAAAATTCTCCTACGGCCCCAGAGAAAAAGAGGAAAAAATACATAATAAAAAAATATTCGGACACTTTTTTTTCTTTCTCTAACAATTCTTTCCTACTTTTGAGTACCCTAGAATCTGTGGTATGGCTGGTGATTCTGTTATGAATGGGAAACCGAGGAGGAAAAAAAGACAACAAGCTAAGTCACAGAAAACCAGAGAGGTTGGTATCTAAGCAGATTGCAGACCCCTGATCCTATTCACACAACTAGCAGTAGCCGTGGAGCGTACCTACGATGATTCTAGACGCCTCGACACAGCCGAAGAACTAAATAAGCCTAAAGCAAGAAAGGGGAAATCTAAACTGTCCCAGAGCAGACCCCAAAGGAATAGATAGCCCCCAAACATATATTGTCGGTGAGACAAGATGAAAACACAAACGCAGGTAGGAAAATAGGCTGAGCAAACGATGGGGCCCAAACTAACTAGACAGGACATGAAAGGAAAGGATTACTGTCTGCAATCACGCAAAAAACCCTGCAAAAAATGCCCAACACAGCCTGTGAAGAAGTAGCATTTCTTTTTTTTTTTTACATTACTAAAATAGTTTGACAAGTGATGTCTTGGCTTATGGTGAATCGGAGCACTATTCGGGAGCTGGAGAACTCATTACATGATATATTCCATAAAAACTAGAAGGTTCCACTTGAAGAAAATATTGATATATTCCATAAAAACTAGAAGGTTCCACTTGAAGAAAATCCTAACAAGTCACTTGTAGATGACAGATGCAGAATTTAATTGTTTTCTATAACCACTGCTCTGAACCATTAGAACAGATGAACAGTTAGGACAGATAGAAATGAAATCAAATGTCAGCAGTCATTAAAATGTTTTTATGCAAATGTCAACAGTAAGATGGTAGCAAAGAATTCAAAGTTGTGTGAAAATACAGTGTATTAAGTAACAAAAATGGATTTAAAAACAGCTGTCAAGAAAATGTCAAAAGGTAGGAATAAACAAAAGTTAAAACTACATCTAAAATATTTTTGTAAAAGATTTAAAGCAAAGCCAGAAATTAGAACATCACTGTACTGACATCTAACTCTGTGCATGTAATGCATCATTTTATATGTCTTTTTACACTAAACACTTTTTGGGTAGCTACACCTAAGAAACTGGTGGTTGAAATAATTAAATAAATGTAAAAAATGTAACAGGGCTGCTGCAGCATTTTATTCATCCAATGTATCTATAGCAAAATACAAAATGATTTTGGAAATAGTCCTGATTAATAACATTCTACAATATGGTGTCTACAGCTCCTATGCAAACTCATGTGCCTCCATGGTAACAAACTGCAAATAGTCACAAATGTAGGATGATGCAGCCTTTTGTGTTACTACAGTCTCTCTTTCACTCCTTTTTTGATAGTTAGCCTATAGAAATTAAAGAGAATAAAACTAAATCAAGAGTAAATTATGACTGTAATACTAAACTATGCAAAGTTTATTTAAAGGCTTTTCCTACATAAACGCATAAGGTTTAGTCATAATCACAGGTACAGATTCTATACAGTAAGAGCAGTGAGACTATGGAACTCTCTGCCATATGATGTTGTAATTAATGGTTTATCTACTATATAAAGCTCAATGTGAGTGTGCATGTATGTGTGCATGTCCGGGATTGGCATCCACACCATCGCAGCTACGGCCACAAAATTTGGCACAGTCACACGTCTGGACCCCAAAAGTGTCATAGGCTATGTTGTGAGGTGAAATTTTAACCCTGTGTGTTCCAATTCACCAAACAATTTGGCCTATTATTCTAATCATTTCTATGGTGTTATCGTCCTTCTGTAAAGCTGGAAAAAAAACACAATTTATTACCGTGTCAACACAGACCACCTTCTGACACAGACTGCAGGGGGAGCCCAGTATCACACAGGATAGGATTAGATACACGGCTCAGCAATTAGTATCACACAGGATAGGATTAGATACACGGCTCAGCAGTCAGTAGCACACAGGATAGGAATAGATACACGGCTCAGCAGACAGTATCACACAGAATATGCCTCCAGTTTCCAGTTCAAACAGAATAGGATTAGATACATGGCTCAGCAGTCAGTATCACACAGGATAGAATTAGATACACGGCTGAGCAGTCTGTAACACACAAGATAGGAGTAGGTACACAGCTCAGCAGTCAGTATCACACAGGATTGGGTTAGATACATGGCTCAGCAGATGGTATCACACAGGATAGGATTAGATACACTGCTCAGCAGTCAGTATCACACAGGATAGGATTAGATACACGGCTGAGCAGTCAGTAACACACGATAGGATTAGATACACAGCTCAGCAGACAGTATCACACAGGATAGGGTTAGATACACGGCTCAGCAGACGGTATCACACAGGATAGGATTAGATACACTGCTCAGCAGTCAGTATCACACAGGATAGGATTAGATACATGGCAGAGCAGTCAGTAACACATGATAGGATTAGATACACAGCTCAGCAGAAAGTATCACACAGGATAGGGTTAGATACACAGCTCAGAAACACAGCACACAGTATCACAAAGAATAGTATTAGATACACGGCTCAGCAGACAGTATCACACAGAATATGCCTCCAGTTTCCAGTTCAAACTGAATAGGATTAGATACATGGCTCAGCAGTCAGTATCACACAGGATAGAATTAGATACACGGCTGAGCAGTCTGTAACACACAAAATAGGAGTAGGTACACAGCTCAGCAGTCAGTATCACACAGGATTGGGTTAGATACATGGCTCAGCAGATGGTATCACACAGGATAGGATTAGATACACTGCTCAGCAGTCAGTATCACACAAGATAGGATTAGATACACGGCTGAGCAGTCAGTATCACATGATAGGATTAGATGCACAGCTCATCAGAAAGTATCACACAGGATAGGGTTAGATACACAGCACACAGTATCACAAAGAATAGTATTAGATACACGGCTCATCAGTCAGTATCACACAGGATAGAATTAGATACACGGCTGAGCAGTCTGTAACACACAAGATAGGAGTAGGTACACAGCTCAGCAGTCAGTATCACACAGGATTGGGTTAGATACATGGCTCAGCAGATGGTATCACACAGGATAGGATTAGATACACTGCTCAGCAGTCAGTATCACACAGGATAGGATTAGATACACGGCTGAGCAGTCAGTAACACACGATAGGATTAGATACACAGCTCAGCAGACAGTATCACACAGGATAGGGTTAGATACACGGCTCAGCAGACGGTATCACACAGGATAGGATTAGATACACTGCTCAGCAGTCAGTAACACACAGGATAGGATTAGATACACAGCTCAGCAGAAAGTATCACACAGGATAGGGTTAGATACACAGCTCAGAAACACAGCACACAGTATCACAAAGAATAGTATTAGATACACGGCTCAGCAGACAGTATCACACAGAATATGCCTCCAGTTTCCAGTTCAAACTGATTAGGATTAGATAGACGGCTCAGCAGTCAGTATCACACAGGATAGAATTAGATACACGGCTGAGCAGTCAGTAACACACATGATAGGAGTAGGTACATGGCACAGAAGTCAGTATCACACAGGATATGGTTAGATACATGGCTCAGCAGATGGTATCACACAGGATAGGATTAGATACACTGCTCAGCAGTCAGTATCTCACAGGATAGGATTAGATACACAGCTCAGCAGTCAGTAGCACACAGGATAGGATTAGATACACAGCTCAGCAGTCAGTAGCACACAGGATAGGAATAGATACACGGCTCAGCAGACAATATCACACAGAATATGCCTCCAGTTTCCAGTTCAAACATAATAGGATTAGATACATGGCTCAGCAGTCAGTATCACACAGGATAGAATTAGATACACGGCTGAGCAGTCTGTAACACACAAGATAGGAGTAGGTACACAGCTCAGCAGTCAGTATCACACAGGATTGGGTTAGATACATGGCTCAGCAGATGGTATCACACAGGATAGGATTAGATACACTGCTCAGAAATCAGTATCACACAGGATAGGATTAGATACATGGCTGAGCAGTCAGTAACACACGATAGGATTAGATACACAGCTCAGCAGAAAGTATCACACAGGAGAGGATTAGGTACACAGCTCAGCAGACATTATCACACAGGATAGGGATAGATACACAGCTCAGCAGATGGTATCACACAGGATAGGAATAGATACACTGCTCAGCAGTCAGTATCACACAAGATAGGATTAGATACACGGCTGAGCAGTCAGTAACACATGATAGGATTAGATGCACAGCTCATCAGAAAGTATCACACAGGATAGGGTTAGATACACAGCTCAGAAACACAGCACACAGTATCACAAAGAATAGTATTAGATACACGGCTCAGCAGACAGTATCACACAGAATATACCTCCAGTTTCCAGTTCAAACAGAATAGGATTAGATAGACGGCTCAGCAGTCAGTATCACACAGGATAGGATTAGATACATGGCTCAGCAGTCAATATCACACAGGATAGAATTAGATACATGGCTGAGCAGTCAGTAACACACATGATAGGAGTAGGTACATGGCTCAGCAGTCAGTATCACACAGGATAGGGTTAGATACATGGCTCAGCAGATGGTATCACACAGGATAGGATTAGATACACTGCTCAACAGTCAGTATCACACAGGATAGGATTAGATACACGGCTAAGCAGTCAGTAACACACGATAGGATAAGATACACAGCTCAGCAGAAAGTATCACACAGGAGAGGATTAGGTACACAGCTCAGCAGACATGATCACACAGTATAGGGTTAGATACACAGCTCAGAAACAAGATGTGCCAAAGGAGATGACATTTTCATTCCAAGAATTCCACTCATTCCATCTGATTTGTTTTTTTATTTTAAACACCTCCAGTTTCCAGTTCAAACTGAATAGGATTAGATACGCGGCTCACCAGTCAGTATCACACAGGATAGGATTAGATACACAGCTCAGGAGACAGTATCACACAGGATAGGATTAGATACACAGCTCAGCACACAGTATCACACAGAATAGTATTGGATACATGGCTCAGCAGACAGTATCACACAGAATAGTATTAAATACACGGCTCAGCAGTCAGTATCACACAGGATAGGATTAGATACACGGCTCAGCAGTCAGTATCACACAGGATAGGGTTAGATACATGGCTCAGCAGTCAGTATCACACATGATAGGATTATATACACAACTCAGCAGTCAGTATCACACAGGATAGGATTAGATACACAGCTCAGCAGTCAGTATCACACAGGAGAGGATTAGACACATGGCTCAGCGGTCAGTATCACTCAGGATAGGATTAGATACACAGCTCTGCAGTCAGTATCACAGAGGATACAATTAGATACACAGCTCAGCAGTCAGTATCGCACAGGATAGGAATAGATACACAACTCTGCTGTCAGTATCGCACAGGATAAGATTAGATACACGGCTCAGCAGTCAGTATCACACAGGAAAGGATTAGTTACAAGGCTCAGCAGATGGTATGACACAGGATAGGATTAGATACACTGCTCTGCAGTCAGTATCATGCAGGATAGGATTAGATACACGGCTGAGCAGTTAGTAACACACGATAGGATTAGATACACAGCTCAGCAGAAAGTATCACACAGGAGAGGATTAGGTACACAGCTAAGCAGACCTTATCACACTGGATAGAGTTAGATACACAGCTCAGAAACAGGATGTGCCAAAGGAGAGGACATTTCCATTCCAAGACTTCCACTCATTCCATCTGTTTTGTTTTTTGATTTTAAAAGCTTCCAGTTTCCAGTTCAACTGCTATTTGCAATGTCCATTAACATTGCTCAGGGACAGTCCGTGAAAGTAGTAGGGATTGATTTGCAATCTCCATGCTTTTCTCATGGTCAACTTTATGTGGTCTGTTCAAGAGTTGGAACTGCCAAGAATCTGTTCATCTTTGCACAGAAAGGAAAAAACAAAAATCTTGAGTGAGTTGAAAATAAAATACTATCAATACTTGGGTAATCGTTTAATTAATTTGTGTTGCAAATCTGTAGTGTTGAATATATGATGTGAAATTTTTTTATGTGCAATATAATCATTATAATTTGTTATAACTAACCACAGTTGGTTACTATGCCCAGGCAATGCCAGGCTCCTCAGCTAGTTCACTACTAAAATTCAAGAAGGGACTTGAAGCCTTTCTTCAAAATAAATAGTATTGTAGGTTATGGTCTCTAGGATTTTGTTATGGCACTAGTATGATTCCCGTATGTTGAGTCAAGAAGGAATTTTTCCCATAACATGGAGCTATTAATGTCTTCCTCGTAGATTTTTGCTTCCTTTATAATTCTGGATAGGTTGAATTAGATAGACTTAAGTCTACCTTCAACCTTAAAAACTACATAAAAAATGGAATAGGTGCTGCATATATAAAACAGATGTATGTTGGTAAAGGGAATCTGACAGCGAGTTTTTACTATTTACAGTTGTGCTCTTAAGTTTACATACCCCGGCAAAATTTTTGCTTTCTTGGCCTTTTTTCAGAGAATATGAATGATAACACCAAAACTTTTTCTCCACTCATGGCTAGTGGTTGTATGAAGCCATTTATTGTCAAACTGCTGTGTTTTCTCTTTTTAAATCATAATGACAACCCAAAACATCCAAATGACCCTGATCAAAGGTTTTCATACCCTAGTGATTTTGGCCTGATAACATGCACAGAATTTGACACAAATGGCTTTGAATGGCTATTTAAGGTAACATCCTCACCTGTGACCTGTGACCAATGCAAGGAAAATTGTTCGGGATGCAAAGAAATACACAAAAGAACATCAGCTGAAATACTGGACTCTGAAAACTAGCGGTGTGGCTGTTTCAAGATGCACAATAAGGAGGCACTTGAAAAAAAATGGGCTGCATGATCTGGTCGAGTCACCATAAGAAAGGCATTACTACACAAATGCCCAAAAATATCTCACCTACAATACGCAAAGCAACACAGAGACAAACCTCAAAATTCTGGAACAAGGTTAGCTGGAGTGATGAGACCAAAATTGAACTTTTTGGCCACAACCATAAACGTTATATTTGGAGAGAGGTCAACAAGAATTATGATGAAAGGAACATCTTTCCTACTGTAAAGCATGGAAGTGGATCACTGATGTTTTGGGGACATGTGAGCTACAAAGGCACAGGAAATTTAGTCAAAGTTGAAGGAAAGATGAATGCAGCATGTTATCAGCAAGTACTGGAGGCAAATTTGCATTCATCAGCCTGGAAGCTGCGCATGAGACGTACTTGGACATTCCAGCATAACAGCGATCCAAAACACAAGGCCGAGTCGACCTGTCATTGGCTACAGCACAACAAAGGGAAGGTTCTGGAGTGGCCATCTCAGTCTCCTGATGTCAATATCATTGAGCCACTCTGGGGAGATCTCAGGAGCGCAGTTAATGCTAGACGGCCCATTAATATACAGGAGCTGGAGGCTTTTGCCAAAAAGAGTGGGCAGCTTTACCATCTGAGAAAATAAAAAACCTCATCCACAACTACCACAAAAGACTTCAAGCTGTCATTGATGTTAGAGGGGGCAATACACGGTATTAAGAAATGAAGTGTTAGGGTTGGTGGATTGCACTAAATAAAAATTTATAATAAAGTGCATTTGCAACCCGGCGTCCTCCGTACAGAGATGTATTACTGCTGCTAGTAAGCAACGACGGAGCACACATCATGCGATTGCTTGTACACACAGAGTTAGTGCCACTCAGAATGAACAGGGTGCTGAGTTCAAAGCTCTGTTGCTCCACAGAGAGGTATTGACTAAAAGAATACTGAGTGCAATACCCTGTTATATATCACAGGGTTATAGCACGAGGATTAAGCTTGCTCTGCAACTGAACAGTGTCAATCTCACACTAAAACGAATCAGATGCAGGCTTGGAGAACTCATATGACGCTAGATATAATACCCTGACTAAGGGTTGAACTTGCCCTGTAACCGTGCTAACCGCACACGTGTAGGAAGTAGGTGCTAAGTCAAGAGCTAATTGCCCCCACTGACACTAACTGCCTGCCAACGAGAACAGTCCCAAAGCTAGACAGACTCACACAACCTACAGACAGAGTGGTAGAGGATCCACACTCACACCATAACATACATGAAACTAGAGCACCGACGTGTGCCGTTGAGAGCCTCTTATATGTTAGGCTCCACTCCAAACACTCACGCCCAGCTGGCTGTGACATTGCTCGTAGGCCAATCCGGAGCTGCCACATCATCAGTACAGCTGATGTCCGACAACAAATGAGAGGACGCCACATCACGGACATTGCTCAGTAAGGTGATTTCTAGACTTAGACTCCAGAGGACAAGACTGAATCTGCGTAAAACTGGTTACCATAGACTTGGCTGGAAAGGCAGCAGTAACCAAGCGCATACCATGAGCCTGAGCAATACGCCAGGACCGAGGTCCATGCTGAGCAGCAATCACATTGACCGGACCTGAATGGAAGACCACCAATCCAGTTAAGACTTGGGATCTATCCCATGCAGTGGGAGTATCCCGACACCTAACATGGGGTATGTGAACTTTTGATCTGCGGACTTTCTTCTGGCAACTCAATCATGCAGACCATTTTTCTTCAAGTTCCTCCCTATTGTGCATCTTGAAACAGTAACACGTGATGTGATGTCAAAGGTGCAATGCGTGCCAACCAGAAATCTCTATTCACTTTCACAGGCACTGAGGGTGAGATAAGATAGTAGCTTTCTCATCCTTCCTTTCCCATGTCATCTGTTGAAATCTAGATTGATTTTTGGAGAGTAAGGTGGTTACATGTAAATATAGGTATTAGCTATTGATTTACAAAAAAAAAGGTATTGATATGTCTTTAATTTAAATGTGTGATTATCCGAATGTGATGTCAGTTCCTGGTATCTTCGTCAGATGAGTAATCTATCTGTGGGCTACAAATTGTGGCATTTCAGGTCTCCATTCCACTGTGTTTGCTGTGTCTTACCCTAGTTATTGACACCAGTTTGATAACAAAAAATAATTTTTTACCTACATTCCAGATATTTTGAAGTGTGGTTTTCCCACAAACGGATCACATACAAGTTCGCTCCCAATTCAGCCATTTGTAGTGAACATGGAAAATATTGTAGTCCATTTAAAATGGGCAAGGTGCGTGGCAAGGGATGGGGAAGTGGATGTGATGGTGATGGTGCAAGCAGAGGCCAAAGTCGAGGCTGTGGGAAAGCTGAATTTGTGCCACAACAAACACCCACATCTTCTTGCATGACCTTCCTGTCTAAATCCATAGGGGACCACAGAACAGCACTATTGAAATGAGAGCAGTGTCAAAAAGTTGTTTGGTGGATAGCTGATAATGCTTCCAGTCACTTTCCCACCATCACCAGCACCCTGTCTTCCACACGTTCAAGTCTGAGTAGCCATGACTCTGGACCGCATATTCCTCACCCTGACCCTCCTTCCTCCCGCCATGCTGTGCCCGGAGACAACTGATCCCATATTTGGACACTCCAAAGAGCTGTTCAATTTTCCCTCGATAGATTCGGGCCTCTCACCCGGTCCACTTGAAGTGGGGAAAGATGAGATCGCATGTGGCGTTGCCCAAATATTTGAGCAGCTACATTAAAACGAAGCCAACAGTGGAACGTGTCACAAGAGGTGAACGATGATGAGACATAATTGCCAGAAAGTCAGGAGGAGGACCAGGGTGCGGAACTGAAATCTGAGGTGGTGGATGATACAGTATAGTAACTGACCCAATCTAGCAGGAGGATATGCAGAGCAAGGACAGCATCACACAGGGGGAGGGAGGTGTAGCACCCCAACAGGCAGGAAGAAGTAGTGTGGTGTCCGCAGACAGAAGGTGGGCAACTGTTCCTCATAACACCAACACGATGGAAGTTGGCAGTACAAATGTTGTCTTCCCGAGTCTGGTTGTTTTTTAAAGACTCTGCCAATAACCCCAAACAGGCCATTTGCACCACCTGTTTTACCGCATCAGCAGAGGTAGCAAAACTATCAGCCGAACCACCACCAGCATGATCAGGCACATGGCAGCAAAGCACCTGACTTTGTGGGCCGAACACCAGGCTCCAGGAACAGTGTCTCTGGGTGAAAACACTGCTTCTTCCACTGTTGTGTGTGCAAGCCAAACCCCTGTCCATGTTGCATGTGAAAATGCCTCCTGTCTTGCACCTGTTGTTGCCCACAATCAACTACAACCATCATCAAGCACATCCACGTCCTTGTACCAGGACAGCCTTCAGTTGTCCATACCCCAGTAAATTGGAACGCAAGCGTAAATATGCAGCCAACGCCGTACAGGCCACACAACTAAATTCACACTTTTCTCATCTGATTGCAATCAAAATGTTGCCTTTTAGGCTCATGGATATGGAAGCTTTCTGCAACCTGACGGCGGCAGTCGTCCAAAGGTACTCGGTCCCCAGCTGCTACTATTTCTCCCGGTGTGTCGTCCCGGCATTACACAAGCATGTGTCCCACAACATTACCTGTGCCCCGAACAATGCTGTTATTGGGAAAGTCCACCTAACCACAGACACATGGACAAGTGCTTGTGTGCAGGGACACTATATCTCTATGATGGCACACTGGGTTAACATAGTGGAAACCAGGACCCAAAGGGACCTTGGGATGGAACACGTCCTCCTGACACTGAGGATTGTGGGCCCTGTGTCAATCAGGGTTGCCCCACAGTCTACAGCTCCTACACCTCCTCCTCCTCCTCTTCAGCCTCCGTCTCTGAAATGACCACATCAGTCACAAGCTGGAAGCCTCAGTCAAGCGTCAACAGGCTGTACTGAAGCTAATATGCTTAGGTGATAAACCGCACAATGCTGAAGATTTGTGGACAGCTCTGAAAGAGCAGGCAGATGTTTGGCTGTGACAATGGCCAGTATCTGGTGGCAGCTTTGAGGCGAGGCAAGCTCACATACATACAATGCCTGGCCCATGTGCTTAACCTCGCTGTTCAATGGTTTGTCAAAAGCTACCCAGAGCTGCTGTATCTGCTTGTCAAAGTATATCACCTGTGTGCCCATTTTAGAAAGTCAACTCCAGCTTCCACTGCCCTTGCCATGCTGCAGCAGCATTTGCAGATTCCAGATCACCGACTGGTGTATGATGTCCCCATGTGATGGAACTCAACACTGCACATGTTGGAAAGGATATGTGAGCAGAAGAGGGCAGTTCTTGACTACCAGCATCAACAAGGTCATCAGTATTCCACACATATGACCTCAGGAGTGGACATGGATGTCAGACACACAGTATGTACCATCCAACAAAACTTTGAGGAGTCCAATAAGATGGTAAGCAGCGATGATGCCATAACTAGCATCACCATCCCACTTCTCTGTCTTCTGAAACACTCTCTGATCACAATCAAAGAGGTGGCATTGCAGGCTGAGCACGATGAGATGGAGTAAGGAAGCTTACAGGGTGATTACGCGCAGCACAACCTCATGTCATCCCAACGTGGATTGGTTGACAATGAGGAAGAAGAGGAAGAACAGGAGCTACTTTCATGTGCTATAGAGGGTGCAACAAGCACAACTGTCATATCGTCTGTCCAGCGTGGATGGCCTGATGACAGGGAGGAGGAGAGCATGGTCTGTCATCCTCTTGGTGAGGACACCGAAGTCTTGCCTGTTAGCAGTCCTCCACACATGTCTAACTTTATGTTGCGCTGCCTTTCCCATGACCCTTGTATTGTCAAAATTTTGGCTGACAGTCATTACCACCGCATGATAACAGTGAAACCTAACCTAAAATCCAGCGTAATTTTTTGGGAGGTATATTCCCTGCACCTCTTCACATCCACACATAGGTATACGCTTACTGATTTTGGGTATTTGCTGTTAACCTCCTCCTTCTCCTCATCATCCACCACAATTAGATTGCCATGGTAACTGTGATCCGTGATGAAACAGCCATGAGAATTTTTTTGTAAGGGTGTTTATGATGGACGTATCAAATTTTTTAACAAATATGTTGATGTGCATCCCCCAGGGGGAAATGTTTGTCAGCCTACAAGTATAGGAGACCCGCTCCTTTAAACTGGGAAAATATTTTTCTGAGGCCATACTCCATATCTCTTCAGCCACGACCACTAGAACACGAGAGTGAATGTGTTCCGTGATGCAACAGCCACTATACTTTTTTACCAGGATGTTTATGATGGCCGTAAAAAAAAAAAATATATTTACACAGTAGGTTAATGTGTACACCCCAGGGGGAAATGCTTTTCAGCCCATACACTTAGTGTATGGGCATTACAAGTATAGGAGACCTGCTCCTGTAAACTGGGGAAACAGTTTTAGTAGGCAATCCTCCACGTCTCTTCTGACACCACCACTAGATTACCAGCGTGAATGTGTTCAGTGATGCAACAGCCAACTAGTTTTTTTCCAAGGGTGTTTATGATGCCAGAAATGTTTACACTCTATTTTGAAGTGTCCCCACCAGGGGAAAATGTTTTTCAGCCTATACACTTAGTGCATGGGCATTACATGTATAGGAAACCTGCTCTTTTAAACTGGGAAAACATTTTTTAGAGGCCATGCTCCAAGTGTCATCAGACACCACCACTAGAACATGAAGGTGAATGTGTTCTGTGTTGCAACAGCCACTATACTTTTTTGCAAGAGTGTTTATGATTGTCATAAAAAAATATTTACACAGCAGGTTGATATGTATGGGCATTTCAAGTATAGGAGACCTGCTCCTGTAAACTGGGAAAACAGTTTTAGTAGGCCATCCTCCATGTCTCTTCCAACACCAACACTAGATCACCAGCGTGAACGTGTGCAACAGCCAAGTAATTTTATTCAAGGTTGTTTGAGATGCCCTTTCCATAAAACGTTTACACTCTATGTTGAGGTGTCACCCACCAGGGTAAAATGTTTTTCAGCCTATACACTTAGTGTATTGGCATTACAAGTATATGTGACCTGTTTCTTTAAACTGGGAAAACATTTTTTGGAGACCATCCTCCATATTTCTTCCTTGGGGGGATTGGAGTGCATGCAAATTTTGGGCAGCTCTTGTATTCACATCATAGGCAAACTTTAGGTGACTTAAAAAAATCAGAATAATGGTAACTTTGGTTTCATGTGACCATCAAGTACGTATGTTCAAAGGCTTATTGGGGTGCATGTAACTTTAGTGCAGTGCAGGTCTTGCATTCAATGCATAAGCAAACAGTAAAGGAGTACCAAATGAATACTCTGAACTTTGGTTGCATGTTGCCATCCAGTACCTTGGTTCAAAGGCTTATTGGGGTGCGTGCAATTTTGGTGCAGGGCAAGCCTTGCATTCAATGCATAGGCAAACAGTATGCCAGTACCAAATAAATAAGAGTGGGAACTTTGGTTTAATGTGGCCATTCGGTATGTTGCTTCAAAGGCTTATTGGGATGCATATAACTTTGGTGCAGGGCAAGCCTTGCATTCAATGCATAAGCAAACAATGTGGGAGCACCAAATGTGTACTGGGAACTTTGGTTGAATGTGGCTATCCAGTACCTCAATTCAAAGGCTTATTGGGGTGCATGTAACTTTGGTGCAGGGCAGGCCTTGCATTCAATGCATAAGCAAACAGTATGGGAGTACCAAATGAATAATGTGAACTTGGTTTTCATGTGGCCATCCAGTAAATGTGTTCAAAGGCTTTTTGGGGTGCATGCAACTATGGTTTCCAGAGCAGGCCTTGCATTCAATGCATCATCAAACAGTATGGTTGTATCAAATGAATAATGTGATCTTGGTTTTCCTGTGGACATCCAGTAAATGTGTTCAAAGGCTTTTTGGGGTGCATGCAACTATGGTTACTGGCAGGCCTTGCATTCAATGCATAAGCAATCAGTATGGGAGTACCAAATGAATAATATGAATTTGGTTTTCCTGTGGCCAACCAGTAAGTGTGTTCAAAGGCTTATTTGTGTGCATGTAACTTTGGTGCAGGGAAGGCCTTGCATTCAATGCATAAGCAAACATTAAGGAGTACCAAATGAATAATGTGAATTTGGTTTTCCTGTGGCCTTCCAGTACGTGTGTTCAAAGGCTTAATTTCTGCATGTAACTTTGGTGCAGGACATGCTTTGCCTTCAATGCATTAGCAAACAGTATGGGAGTACCAATTGAATAATGTGAACTTGGTCTTCCTGTGGCCCACCAGTATGTGTGTTCAAAGGCTAATTGAGGTCCGTGTAACTTTGGTGCAGGGCAGGCCTTGCATTTAATGTATAAGCAAGCAAACAGTATGGGAGTACAAAATGAATACTTGGAACTTTGGTTGCTTGCTGTCATCCTTGACGTCTGTTCAATGGGTTGTTGGCATGCGTCCAAATTTTGGGCAGCCCTGCCACTCACTGCATATGCATTAACAGTATAAGGGACCCAATGTTTAATAATGGGAACAACGAAGCATAGATGGCTCTCTGGGAATAGTGAGGGCCGACTACTGGCACTATAAAAATAGACTTTGTGAATTTCAGAGTCCCTCCTTCATATATGAAACAGGATGTGTCTGATGATGTGTCAGACACAACATGGCCAAATAAGGTTGTAAACTGTTAAAATGACATTTCCCAGTGAATGCATTTGCTTTGATTGAAAGCAATGGTAAAGTCGGAAAACACATCAAAAACGCTATGTGTGAACATAGCCCAAGTGGTGGAGGAACATTTTGTTTTGGGTTATTTATTTTGCCTTATATAAAAGTCATTACCCTGGAAAGGATGTTGCTTAACATATTTCCCAGGAAAATCCATTTTGGTTTCGTTTTTATATGTTTTATTGTGTGCCTGCAAAAATGGTGTAAGACTCAAACAACATTGTTCACAGCTGTGACCTGGGTGTCAGAAATACTTCCAGGGGTCTTCACCATGTTGTTCCCATGTCATTTGAGAACTGTTTCCATCATTTTCAGATGTTTTTAGACCTTAAATGTACCCCCAAGGAAGCCGCGTTAAAAATACTCGGTTTCCCAATAGACTTACATTGGTCTCGCTGCTCGGATCGAGCACCCGAGCATTCCAATTTGCTCGACCCGAGCAGCGAGCTCCAGAGCATTTTAGTGCTCGCTCATCACTAATCAGTAGCCATTTTTACAACTTCCCTTCAATTAAATAATAGTTCTCTATCCAAACTATTCTTATCGCAGAATGATTCATTCACTTTTATCTTTCTATGTTTCAGAATTTTTTTCATAAGCTAATTACAAAACCTTTTATATTTTTATAAAATCCTTTTATTTATGCTATATGGTACTTCTCCTTTTCTTCCAACATACTATAGTAGTTGTTTGCAATGATCAGAGAACTGTTTTAACAATTCTTGGTGGCAGAGGGAAAAAAATATTATTTGAGGCACAATCTACACATTTTTTTTTTACAATGGCCAGTGTAAGTGGTCATCATTCTATTTTTTAATTTTTAGGGAAAGCAGCGATAAAATTACTAACTTTTCAAGACACTGCAAACTCATAGAATATTGTCCTGAATTTGGCCAGCCTGTTATTTTTTTTATTATTGGTATATGAAAGCTTGTTGACGTATGGGTAACATGTTTTGAAAAGCAGGTAAAAAAATATGTAATTGTCTTTACTGAAAGATGATTAAAATAAGTTGTAGAGCCAGGTTGTGTATGATTTTTGACTTACCCTCGTATTTATTCTTCAGCTTCAGGAAATAAACAGGAGCTGTAGAAAAGTATGCTGATTCCAAAATAAAGATTTTGAGGTCAAATGTCAATATTTTATGTGTTCATTTACTGCTTTGCCTAGTTTACTGCTTAAGGCTCTATTCACTCCGGTGTTTTTGCGCTCTATTTATTTGTTTCATTAAAGTAAAACAAATGAAATTCATATGCTATACAAAAGTATTACATAAGAAATTCCAACTAAAGGAGAAATATCCCAAAAGTTGTGATCAAGCTATAACGGTGTCTGTCTGTTTTGTTTTTTTTTGTAAGGTGTTTATTTTTTTAAACACGACAAAAAACTACCACTATTCACATTTACTGTTGTTGAGGTGGGGATTTCTTAATATCTAAGTAAAAAAATGCCATGTAAATAATACCAGACGAAATGTAGCTAATGTTTATAAGATATATACAGTGTGAAAAATAAGTAATTGATACACTGACGATTTTTCCCACCTACAAAATAATAGAGAGGTCTCAAATTTTTATCACAAGTACACTTCAACTGTGAGAGACAGAATCTAAAAAAAATCCAGAAAATCACATTGTATGATTTTCACATTAATTTGCATTTCATTGCATGAAATGATTATTTTATACAATAGAAAAACAGAATTTAATATTTGATGCAGAAACCTTTGCAATTACAGAGGTCAGATGTTTCCTGTAGTTCTTGACTAGAGATGAGTAAACCTTTCATGGTTTGGCTCAATTCAAATCGGTGAATATTGCAAATTTGGTGATCGTGAGCCGAACCGAAAATGTAGTTTAAGCAATGTAAGAATATGGTAATATGCTATATAGGCAATGCTCTACTTTCTTTGCGTTACCTGCATGGCATTACATATTATGCAATGATGTGAAGAGATTGATACCATTCACCTCAGCCCCTGGATTTTGCCCTTATGGAGCATCTATTTTCTGTATGTAGGTCACACTATGCAAAATGATAGTGTGTATTTATTTTTCTTACTCATTGTAGTGATTAGAGAACATGGAGAAACAAAAATTCTACCTAAATGCTGCTCATTTAGTCTGTCTGCTTTACCAATCAGTGATGTTTATATGAATTTATGATTGGCTTAATAGCAAAGAAAATTTTTCAGAAAATATTACCAACTATCCTCAATCTCCATTGTCTTGTTGCTCCCTATAGGGCTCTATGACAAATTTTTGTCTATAGATGCAATTTGGACATACAGGGTTCCTACAAATGTTTAACTAAATGCTAGAGTTGAGCGACTTTGCCTTTTTTTGGGTCGAGTCGGGTTTCATGAAACCGGACTTTCACAAAAGTCGGGTCGAATGAAATCGGCCGATTTTTGTGAAAAGTCGAAGGCCGACTGAAACACGAAACCCAATGCAAGTCAATGGGGAAGCAAAGTCGGCAGGGAGTGGAGGCCAGGAAACAGACCTACAGTGCCCTTTTGAATGCCAAAAACATCAAATCTTATTACTGAAGCTTTTCAACCTTAATTTACTTCATAATACTAATTACGCACTGAAAAATGGGGGTTATTTGGCTAAATTTGTGGGGGGGGGTAGGGCTGGCTCCAGGTTTTCATGTGCCCTGGGCCAAAGAGCGCCCCTTTAACACATACCACAACTCATGATGCTCCGATACGGCAGAGAAATAGCGGTATAGTACAATGAAAAATACTTCACTTTTTACATCTCATGACTGATATCCATTTTAAATTCTCCAATAGCTCCAAAAACGGACAGTATCTTACTCAATACAGTATTATGGCCACCGCATAGTGCGCTATACAGAGTAATGAGGCCCATATATTTCACCATACAGAATCATTGGTCCCATATAATGTTTGAAACAGTATATGATGTGCGCCACATAATGCTACAGTATATGTTTGTCCCCATGGATGAAGCTGCACTGTCTTATGGGCCCAAATAATGCTCTATATATAATGGGCCCCATTTCTAATGCTCTAGTTTATAATGGGCCCTGTAAATGCTGCTCCAGTGTCTGATGTCCACCTTTGGAATGCTCCAGTGTATGGTGGGCCCCATATATCATTCTCCAGAGTATAGTGCTCCCCAAAAATTGCTTTCCCAACATTGAAAACAATTAAATAAGTCTCCTCAAATAAGTCTCCTCGCTAGGGAATCCCTGTACTAGTCTGGGCGTACAGACATGATGTCATTGCGCTCTCTGATCAGAATATCACTGTCAGGAAACGTGGAAGACGTCATGGCAGTGGAGCAGGGAGAGGTAAGTATTTCAACTTTGCAAGTGCTGTGATCCAGAGCAAGCAGTGGGGGCCCACTCGTTGGCGACGGCACTGGCACAGGGCCCCTCATAGTACAGCGGTGTGTCTGACGGCGGGTGGGCCGAACCTGCACTTTCAGCTGCACCTTCCTTTTTGTCACCATGTAAGGTGGTACAGTATATGGGAAGGGTAACCTGAGTTTCATCTGGGTCACATTCAGGCTGTGTAGAGTGCAAGGGGAATGTATAGGTCTGGGTCAAAGTACCAGCAGAATCATCTAGCAGTGGCTGGGCCTCAGTGCACTTGTGGCGCCCCCAGGAGTACGGTCACCACAGTGGCATTACCTTCCTCCTAGGGAGTGTGATGTCATGCTTGGGAGCAACGAAGGATCTCTCTAGCAGTTAAACCATCACACAACACATTTCCCACTCCAGGCCAGCAGGTAAACCTCTGAACCTGACTGCTGAGGAGCTGCTGTCTGTGGTCGGGAGGAGGTAAGTTAGGGCAGTCTGTGAAGGGAAGGGAAAGTGTGTGGACGTGAGAAGGGGAGCTGGAGGATGAGCAGAGATAAGGCTCACTCCTAGCTTGAGCGCATGGTCCGGATTCCGGTCTCCGAGTTTGTAGGGACACTGACGTTCCTGCAGCAGAAACCGGGGGAATTAGCAGCTATAAATGCGCTGTACCCAACTAAGGCTCGGAGGCCCCAGCATCGACGTGTACGAGGCAGAAGGAAAAGGCTACAGCTGTCTGCCATACAAGTAAAGTCTGAGGAACATCTGTTAGACAGGAGGCGTTTCAGTGAACCACGGTCCTGTGAGTGCTTCCCCCACAAGCGCTAGAAAGGAGACGTTCAGGAAGGTACATGTTGGCGGAGTGTTGGAAGGGAGCTTTCCATTCTGGTTACGGAGGTTGGCAGAGGTCCTGACCCGGAGGACACAGCACGGAGGCAGGCATCTGTGTAACCTGCAGACTGTGAGTAAAACTTTGGAACTGCACGCTCTGGTGTCCTACAGTTATTCCAGCACCGCTACATCTGGGTACCAGCACCTACACCGCCTGTGCCTTTCCCCCATCACTACATCTACACTTCCCTGGAACTCCAGCTCCACCTGTGGGGAGCTTCACCATCTTTGCTGCACAACACCATCAGCCCCAGAGGATCTGCATGCAGCGTCGGCCCAACATCTATGTTGCCGAACAGCACAGGTGGCGTCAAACTATCTAAATAAACTCTTTACCATTATATCACACCATTTACATGGGTGCCCAGGGCCACCGTCCGGATCACCGCTGCTGTGACACATCCCACTAACACCGGCCCGGTACCGAGTACCCCACAGCCCTGGGAGGGCAACCCATATGCCGACTGCTGATCGGGCGGCATTATTCCCATGAACCTCCAAACAGCGTCCATGAAGGCAAAGTTTTTGGTTTCCGGGGGCAGTATGATTGCAAAGCTGAACCTTAAAGGAATGTCCAAAAGTGCACCACCAGGAGTGGAGCCTGTGGCTTAATTGGACTGCACCCGGGAAACCACTACCATACAAGCTACAGAAAAGATGGACAGATTGCAAGCTTTGTCGATTCTGTGTGTGGTGTGGTATGTCCGTTTGTAGTTGTGCTAGCGATTTCTCAGCTTTATTCCGTTAACGACCGAGACTCCGGCATGGACCCGCGGTACGTGTCAAGCTTACTAGAGGGATACGCGAGGCGGTGGCACGTGAGATCGAGCAATAACAGGTCTAGCATTCCAGTACATGTCCAGGGCTGCATGCACGCTACACTGAAAGGACCAGCTTTTGTCGCTTACAGGTGCAGATAACCTGCTGAACTCCGTTAGTGATGGGGATCTGGGATTCAGATTATTCCCCGCGAACGATGATTTCCCAGTAAGTTCAGGTCAACCGCAGTTCCGGAGTTAGGCCTAACCGTCATTCCTGAAAAAATTACGTGTCCAAACCACAGGTGCTGTAGCTTGCTTAACAGCTCGGCAGCCGTTCTCAGGCCCAGTATGGATTCAACAACATTGTAGAAAGTTGATAAATGGTACAGTTTCACCGGATAACACGTATATATGTAGCCTAGTTTACACATTAAAAATATATGTCTACAGATCAGGAGGCAGACTCAGATGTTCTCAGGCCCAGTATGGATTTGACCAGATTGTACAAAGTTGAGAAAGGGTACTTTATCACTGGATAGCAGGTATATATAGCATAGTTTCAACATGTAAAATCTCCATGTTCTCAGTATGGATTACACAGCAATCTAAAAAGTGGAAAAAAGGAAATGCATTTGAGGCGTACACAACTATATACTTTTGGTGTTATTTTTAAATCTTCATATATATTTCTGTCTCAGTAATACAGTCCAGCCTCTCCACAATAGGAAATGAGATGCATACAATTAGTGACATAAAGGCTATTGATTGCAGAAATCTAGGAATTATTATTCACGGGAAAAACTTCCGTCACAATTCTCATAGGCGATGCTGACCCTCAATTAATTTGTGTGTTGAGACAGTGAAAACATTTTTTTGTGAATAAAGTCTTGCTGTATCGCACTTCCGTTGATTCCATCACTGTTACTCATCTCAATCCAATTTTTATCACAGGGAGCGATGTAAACATGGTGCTCACTGGCTATCATGATCTGTCACGTAACTTTGGAGTGCAAAAGACAGAAGCCACAGGCCGTAGGCGATTCTATTTGATTGGCATGAGAGGGCACATTTTCAAATGTGCGCTGGAATGTCACACGTTTGTGAGTAGGAAAACTGTGAAAGCTGATGATAAACCACCACTGCATGTAATTGTGAGTCGACGTCCATAAGAAATGGAAGCCACTGATCATCTGGAGCTAGAGCCCGGCCAGCAGGACAGGGCATAGCTACATCTTAACCATCATCTTTCAGTTCAATCAATTTGCAGTGGCAGTCCCAGTGAAGGATTTGACAGCCCAGACTACACAGCGGAGGAGCAGGGAGAGGTAAACATTGCAAATGCTGAGGCCCTGCCCAAGCAAGGGGGGCACACTCGTGGGCGTCGGTACTAGCACTGAGCCCCTCATAGTATGGCGGTGTGTCTGACGGCGGGTGTGCACCACTACTGTCAGAGACACTTGATTGCACTATGAGGGACCCTATGCCAGTGCCCGCGCCCAAGAGTCGGCCTACCCACCTGTTCAGGGCAACGGCACTCGCACGGTTTTGTGCGCTAGGTGGTGACCCCGGCCATGGGGCGGGCACCCACTTAGGGAGGTTTACAAAGTGGCAAATGTAGATGTGGGTCATTCAGCTGCTGCAAAAGGCGAAATAGGTCAAGTTCGCGCAATAGGAGGAGGACCAAAGCAAGCCATTTTTCTGTCAACCTATGTGTCATCAAGGGAAGGTGGGACAAAATCCTTGGAAACCAATGCATGGTTCATTTTAATGAAGGTTAGATCATCCACATTTTGGGTTGACAGACGGGTCCTTTTTTCTGTCAGGATTGATCCAGCTGCACTGAAGACTCTTTCCGATAGCACACTTGCAGCTGGGCAAGCGAGCTCCTGTAAGGCATATTGTGCCAATTCAGGCCAGGTGTCCAGTTTAGCGGCCCAATAGTCAAAGGGGAATGACCTGTGCGGGAGAACATCGATATGGGAGGAAAAGTAGTTGTTAACCATAGTTGACAACTGCTGTCTCCTATCACTTTCCATCGATGCTGTATTAACAGTTGTGTGAGCGGTCCGTGAAAAATCAGTCCACAACATTGTCATGAAACCCCTGTCTCCAACGCCACTTCTGCTGTGTGCACCACGAACACCTCTGCCAAGCTGCCCCCGGCCCGTGCGGCTCGTGTGACAACCATCACCGCTGCTGTGTGCTGGGAATGCCTCAACCAACCGGTTAACCAGAGTTGCTTGTTTAGTAGCCAATATTAGGTCAAGGTTCTCCTGTGGCATAATGTTTTGTAATTTGCCTTTATAGCGTGGATCCAGGATGCTGGCCAACCAGTAGTCGTCATCGTTCATCATTTTGGCAATGCGTGGGTCCCTTTTTAGGATCTGCAAGGCATAATCTGACATGTGGGCCAATGTTCCAGGTGTCAATGATGCACTGCGAGTGCTGGGTGGAGGAGCACTTTCTGGCAAATCCACATCTCTCTAGTCACGCACAAACCCTGTACCAGACCTTGCCACGCCAACATTTTCACTTGCCCCACGAGATGCATCCTCCTCCCCTAAGTAATCATCCCCAACATCATCCTTATCCTCCTCTTCTTCCTCCACCTTGTCCAGGAGAGGTCCCTGAGCAGACAATGGCTGAATGTCATCAAGGATTCCCTCCACCTCTTCCTCCTCGTCAACATTGGCTGCAGACGCCTGCTCCTTAAGGTGCATCAAAGTTTGCATGAGCAGACGCATAAGTGGGATGCTCATGCTTAGGATGGTGTTGTCTGCGCTTACCAGACGTGTGCATTCCTCAAAACACTGAAGGACTTTACAGAGGTCTTTCAGTTTCGACCACTGCACACCTGTCAACTCCATGTCTGCTCTCAAAGTGCCTGGCCGTGTATCCTCCCACAAATGCATTATGGCCTGCCTCTGCTCGCACAGCCGCTCCACCATGTGCAGGGTGGAGTTCCACCTTGTTGCAATGTCGATAATGAGGCGGTGGTTGGGAAGGTGGAGCAATAGCTGCAGCTTCTGCATACGAATGGAGTGTACAGGCGACCGGCGGATATGCGCGCACAGTCTTCGCACCTTCTGGAGCAGGGCTGTTAACTCCGGATAATTATTGAGGAAGCACTGCACCACCTGGTTCAAGGTGTGAGCCAAGCAAGGTATGTGGCTGAGTTTTGAAAGGGCTATGGCTGCCACAAAATTACGGCCGTTATCACTAACTACCTTGCCTGCCTCAAGATGTACACTGCCCAGCCATGACTCAGTTTGTCGCTGAAAGTACTCGGCCAGCACCTCGGCGGTGTGTCTGTCGCCCAAACACATCATCTGCAACACAGCCTGCTGACGCTTTCCACTAGCTGCTCGATAGGGGGACACCTCGTGTGCAACAGTGGCAGCTGCAGATGGAGTGCTCGTACGACTGCGCTCTGTGGACGAGCTTTCGCTTCTGGAGGAGGAGGAGGGTCGAACGCCTACAGCCAACTGTTTCCTATACCGTGGGCTAGGCAGCACTGTCCCACCACCGCTGTCCCCTGTGGACCCTGCATCCACCACATTAACCCAGTGCGCAGTGATGGACGTGTAATGGCCCTGGCCATGCCGACTGGACCATGCATCAGTTGTGAGGTGCACCTTTCCACTCACTGACTGCTTGAGTGCATGAACAATGCGGTCTTTCACATGATGGTGGAGGGCTGGGATGGCTTTGCGAGAGAAGAAGTGGCGACTGGGTAGGTCATAGTGTGGTACTGCATAGGCCATGAGTTCGCGGAAAGCTGCGCTTTCCACCAACCGATAGGGCATCATCTCTAACGAGATTAGTTTGGCAATGTGGGCGTTCATACCCAGTGTACGTGGATGAGAGACTGAGTACTTTCTTGACCTACTCATAGTGTCTGGGAGGGTGAGCTGGACTTAAGAGCTCCATATGGTGGAAGTAGCGGTGGACAGGGCGGACTGAGAGAGGGTTGATGATGGTGATGGAGTTGATGTTCTTTCTGATGGCCTAGATTCAGTCTTTCGTTGATATAACAGTGGGATTCCCTGACTGCTGTGGCCTTGCAACGACACCTCAACATTTGCTGCTGTGCTAACTGGTGTGCTTACAGTGGGGGAAACAATGTAGCGTTGCTGACTACCTTCTTTGTGATCAGTTGCACATGTGGTACTTGAGGTTTGGTGTTGTGTCCACACTTGCAAGTGCATGCTGGTTAAATGTCTAAGCATGCAACTGGTATTCAAATTTTTCAGATTTTTCCCTTGGCTAAAGGTCTTTGCGCACTTCTTACAGATAACCTTGGCCTGATCATGAGGATTTTGTTCAAAAAGTGCCACACTGCACTCTTCCTACTTTGGCAGATATTTTGCGGCCTAGCACGCTGTGATATTTTGACCCTCTGGACAAGCTGTCCAGCAACTCTTTTGATTTTTGGAACCTGTCTTTGGAGTGCTCCGGGCCTGCCAGATAACAGCTGTTGCGATGTCGATGTCTGCTGTGGATGCTCCTCCTCCTCATCTGAGCTATTGGAAGCAGCACCCTCTTCCCCCAATGGATGCCAATCTGGGTCAACAACTGGGTCATTCATCACCTCCTCTTCAATGTCATGTGCAACTTCCTCTGTGTCACTGTGTATGGTGGTATAGTGTGCAGGAAGGGGCACCTGAGTCTCATCAGGGTCATAATCTGGCTCTGTACACTGCGAGGACAATGTCGTGCTCTGAGTGAATGTACCAGCAGAATCATCTATCAGTGGCTGTGCATCAGTGCACTCCATGTCAGATTCATCTTGGCCTGGGTAATTCACCATTTCACTTGATAATCCAGGCATGGTATGTGAAAACAGCTCCATGGAGTAATCAGTAGTATGGCCTGCGTCATCCTTCAATCTTGGTTGGGGTGAAGGACACAAGGAAAGGTGTGGTTCATGAACATGAGCCTCCAATGACGACTCAGTGCTTTTATTTTTTACAACTTCAGAAGAGGAGGCTATAGAGCTGGAGGCTGAGTCAGCAATGTAAGACAAAACTTTTTCCTGAAGCTCTGGCTTTAAAAGCGGTTTGCCAACTCCTAGAAAACTAAGCCTTCGAGGCCTTGTGGAGCCAGACGATGACGCAGGCTCAACACCTCCTGCATTCGGTCCTATTTTGCTTTTGCCACTACCATCAGATCCACCACCAACACCATCATTACCAGCTGCCAACCCCCGCCCAATTCCACGGCCTCTTCCACCAGCCTTCCTCATTTTTGGTAGAAATGCAGACAAAATTCAACAAACTATATAGTAATGTAAAACAAGGTACAAGGTGTCTATAGGACAGGGGAGATTTTGAATTTCTGCAGACACTTGTGGACACTGGACACTTTTGGATTGTGTGAGGCCCACTGAATATCACAGCGCTATGTGACATGCTCGATGTCGCAGGTGTGAAAAATGTCACTAGAGGATAACGGAGATTTTGAATTTCTGCACACACTTGTGGACACTGGACACTTTTGGATTGTGTGAGGCCCACTGAATATCACAGCACTATGTGACAGGCTCGATGTCGCAGGTGTGAAAAATGTCACTAGAGGATAACGGAGATTTTGAATTTCTGCACACACTTGTGGACACTGAACACTTTTGGATTGTGTGAGGCCCACTGAATATCACAGCGCTATGTCACAGGCTCGATGTCGCAGGTGTGAAAAATGTCACTAGAGGATAACGGAGATTTTGAATTTCTGCACACACTTGTGGACACTGGACACTTTTGGATTGTGTGAGGCCAACTGAATATCACAGCGCTATGTCACAGGCTGAAATTGGCTAGTGTATATAAAATTGGGCAGAATAGGAATCTCCCTAGAGTGTAGGTCTGTAAGAACGGAACAAGTCCTCGACTTATCCTTACAGAGCGACACACAGATAGCTTCACTGTGGCCGTGATAACAGCCGTTACATGGTACTGAGAGAGGAGCGTGCACGTACACGGCTGTCCGGTGTACGTAAAATTGTCAAGCTCCGTGTTTTTTAAGTATACGGACTGACACACGCTGTCTCTCTATAGTTTTGAATGTGATCAAACAGCAAATATATTTAACTGTTTGAAAACTAGACAAAACTAGAAGGTGCAGGTCTGTAAGAACGGAACATGTCCTCGACTTATTCTTACAGAGTGACACACAGATAGCTTCACTGTGGCCGTGATAACAGCCGTTACATGGTACTGAGAGAGGAGCGTGCACGTACACGGCAGTCCGGTGTACGTAAAATTGTCAAGCTCCGTGTTTTTTAAGTATACGGACTGACACACGCTGTCTCTCTATAGTTTTGAATGTGATCAAACAGCAAATATATTTAACTGTTTGAAAACTAGACAAAACTAAAAGGTGCCGGTCTGTAAGAACGGAACATGTCCTTGACTTATTCTTACAGAGTGACATACAGATAGCTTCACTGTGGCTGTGATAACAGCCGTTACACGGTACTGTGTGAGGAGTGTGCACCGCTGTATGGTGTGAAAAAATGCACGCTCAGTACCTCACCAGGACACAAAAAAAAAAATTGGGATTGCTTTTAAAAAAGCAGTTTGCAGAGCAGTGGGTAAACAGCAATGCAGCCGTCAGGAAGCCTTAGAAGGCAGCCTAACAACCAACACCGCTGATCCAGCAAAATATAGCCTCCACTTGCACTGCACACACAGTGACTGGTGTGTTGTACAGGCAAAATTGCTAGCAGCAGAAGCAGTTTTTGGTGTCTTCTTCCCTGCCTAACGCTCTCCCTACAAAATCATCATCAGCAGCAGCTCTCCCTATTCTGAGATCAGCATGAGTAACATGGCGGTCGGCGTGCACGACCTTTTATACCCCCTGTGACGCCCACCAAAGCAAGCCAATCAATTGCATGCCCTTCTGAAAGATGGTGGTGACCCCTGCCTATGTCATCACGTTGCCCACAGTGTCCGTGGATCCTGATTGGCTGAAAAAGAGCGCAAAACAAACTTTTGAAACGCGACTTTGGCGCTTAAGTCGCCGACCTCGTGGCCGACCTCATCCTGGGGTCGAGTTTCGTTTCATGAAACCCGACTTTGCCAAAAGTCGGCAACTTTTGAAATTTTTCGACCTGTTTCACTCAACTCTAACCAGCACACATATAAAATTACAATGGCTGCAGGGCCTCTCAGCAAGGAGTCCACTCCGTGCAAAAAAAAGATATGAATTCTGAAAAAAGAGGCAGTTCATATCTTTTGGTTTTTTTTAAGTCCGTAATCATGTGCATATAAAGGTGCGGCCTGCCTTTCCTTTGAGCTGGGCATATATAGATATGGTCTCCCATGGCTGTAAGTCCACTAGTTGGGTCCATTCCTTCTCAGCTTTATTCACATGCATGTTACTTGACAAATGGTAAGGTTTTTAGTGTTAGAGGTAGGACTATCCCAATAATGCTCACTGTGGATTGGTGGAATGTCTTTTACATTGTTTTGATCAAAAAACATGTTACCTAAGTGCCATATATTATTTTCATGCACAATGCTGCTTATTTATTTACTTCAGGGTATTTTAGCATTTTTATTGTCTTTAGTTTTTTCTTTTCATTGGCAGTGTGAACATGCGCTTACATGCTGCATGGACACCAGTTTATCTCCAAGTTCATACCTTTGGGTTTTTTCAGTCTGTTTGCATCATGTGCATATAAAGGTATGACGTGCTTTTTTGGAGGAACTGTTAGATACAGATGTTTGTCCCACAAGACTTGGGGATTCAAAGACTTGTGGAGAAGCTCCTTGACTGCCAGCCACCACAGCCACCAGAGTCATCCAGTTCCCAGTCAGTGAGATGTAACGCCTCTGCCCATTTTGCTCGTCCAGGTGTCAGTGATGAAATGCACCCTGGCAGACATAGCTTTTTTCAGGGAATGGGTGATGTTGTTGGTGACATGCTAATGTAATGCGGGCACAGCTTTCTTAGAGAAGCAATGGCAACTGGTACTGGTAGACTACGATGACCATTAACTTTCTTAAAATGTCTATATACACCAAGGAAAAAGGTAACATTTCCATGGCCAACAGATTATTTTATGTGTGTGACATAACTGCAGGAACGAAGGCTGGCTGCCATGCTGAGAGAAGTTGGAAAATGGAGAACAGGAAAACCTGCTGTCCGTTTTTTGGTTTAATTTTTTTTATGCTACTGGGGCTGGTTTCTGGTCCAAAATAACCCTGTTAATGGACCAGGTGTACATTGAATGAGGAATTGGTGGCAGTCCTACAGGGCTGACCAGGTGCTGTTTCAATGGTGCTAGTGAATTGACATCAGGTGGGGTGGCAAGGTTCTGATTTTTCACAGTATGTATTTTTATTTCAAATAAATTTATTCTTTGCAATACAAAGGTGACATCCACCCTGCAAATAATAACCCTCTTGCCACTACCACAGGGCAAGTGGAAAGAGCCAGGCAAAGCACCAGAATTGGCACATCTAATAGATGCACTTTTTCTGGGGCAGCAATTTTTTACTGTGGGCTGCAATTTTTAGACTGGGGGCAATATCAATGGGGCCCTTACCAGCCTAAGAATACCAGCCCCCAGCTGCCTGCTTTAGCTTGGCTCGTTGTGAAAAGTGTGAGGACCACATTCTTTTTTTTATTTATTTAAATAATTGAAAAAAACTGTATGCTGACTCCTCTATTCTTGATAACCAGCCATGATAAGCTGACAACTGAGGTTTACAGCCAGCAGCTGTCAGTTTTCCCATGCTGGTTATCAAAATTAAAGTGGAACCCATGACATTTTTATTTATTTATTTAGAGCGCAGGCTTTGGCTGATGAATGCTGCCATCAGCTGTTGACTGCTCTCGCTGTTATCAGCGACAGCAGACATGGGCTGATGGGAGTAGTGCTCCCATCAGCCAACACCTGTGATCAAAGGTAAACTTTTACCTCCAATCACAACTGTTGGCTCACACAGTCATGTGACAGCATGCTCCCTGACCTGCAGTAATTATCTTACTGCCAGTTAGAGTCAGTGTCTAACAATCCATGTTCAATCCCCTCATTCATCTTAATAGGGTTTGGTTTCAGGTATTGTTCTGGTACCTGAACCAAATTTTTTTAAACTGTTTGGCCAAACCCACCCGACTCGAGCATCTTGAGGTTCACCCATCACTAGTGAAAAGCTTTAGTGTGATTCCTTGAGTGTGCGGAAAGGTGTATTTTTTACAGGTAATGATTTCAAGCAGGTGCAAATAATACAGGTAATGAGTGCAGAGTAGGAGGGATTCTTAAAGAAAAACTAACAAGTCTGTTAGAGACAAAGTTCTTTCTGGCTGGTAGATGATCAAATGCTTATTTCATGAAATAAAATGCAATGTAAGTATTTAAAAATCATACAATGTGATTTTGTTTTTATTTTTAGATTCCGTCTACCACAGTTGAAGTGTACCTACAATAAATATTACAGAACTTTCCATTTTTTGTAGGTCAGTGTATCAATATTAGAAATGCCATTTGACTTTTTGAATGCAAAATTAGCTGGAATCATTGAGGACGCCTTGTTGCATTTGGAGAGTCCCTAATGTATCTAAATAGTGGAAATCCCCAACTGACCCCATTATGGAAACTAGATTCCTCAAGGCACTTATCTAAATGAGTGGTGAGCACCTTGAACCCCAAAGTGCTTCACAGAAGTTTATAACGTTGAGCCGTAAAAATAAACATTACAAAAATCACATTTTTCTTACAAAAATGTTTTAGCCCCAAATTTTAATATTTTCACAAGGGAAACAGGAGAAAATGGACCCCAAATTTTGTTGTGCAATTTGAACTCAATATGAAGATACTGTCAAGAGGGTGTCACATCGCCCTGGAAGACCCAGAGTTAGATGATCATATCGGGTAATGAATCACAGCTCTTTAGAGATGGTGTGAGTTGTGTCTCATATAAAATGGATTTAGTTTCCTCTGGAGCTTACCTATTCTTATAAAAACTGGTCAGTCCTGTCAGAACTTGTCCCTGCTGATGAAAGATTTGTATTCCTGTGCTGTGGGCTAAAGTTAACTGGTTGGAGCAGAGTTGTTGTAGAAATGTTCTGTGGTTTGCTGTAGTACGTGTGTGTTTACCTCCTGGTCCCTGTTACCATTTACTCTATTCCTCCCCGTCCCTATCCTCCTCCCTATTTTTGGGTAATGCTTTTGTATAATGGAGGTTTTCTGTTATCTCTGTTTTGCCTTTCTCTCGTTTACCTCATGGGGTGGGTACAGACCAGGGTTTTAACATGAGCATACTACGGTTGGAATACTCCGGGACAGCGATACCTAGGGTCACAGTTCCAGGCCACACTTACTAACTGATGACCATCAAAGCATGACAGATGCTCCATATGTTGGGCAAAACTACTGTTGGGGCAAAAAACAGAAATAAGTGATGTTTTGGTATATAGATTTTGATGGAATTATCTGTGTAAGGTTGCATTTGGAGAGCCCAAGATGTGCCAAAATAAAGGAAAGTCCTCACTAGTGACCCCATTTTGGAGACTGGATCCCTGGAATTTATCTATATGTAATAATAATAATAATAAATTTTATTTCTATAGCGCCGACATATTCCGCAGCACTTTACATTTCAGTATATGTGTGGTTAGTACCTTGAACTCACAGGTGTTTCACAGAAATTTACAAAAATGATCTGTGAAAATGAAAAAAAATAAATATTTTTCCCACAAAAAAATGTTGCTTTAGCACCAATTTTTTTCATTTTCACAAGGATAGTAAGAGAAATTGATCCCAAAATTTATTGTGTAATTTCTCCTTCCTGAGTACCCCATATATGGTCAAAAACTACTTTTGAGGTACAGTGCAAAGTTCAGAAGGGAAGATGTGCCATATTGGAGTTCGTATTTAGTTGGACTAGTTTGAGAGTGCTATGTCACATTGGTAGAGCCTCTGAGGTGCTAGAGCAGTAGAACTCCGCATAAGAGACCCCATTGTGCAGTGATTATTTTGACAGCAAAGAATTTTATACCTTTGGGCAGTGAAGAAAAAATAATATTTTTAGCATTAAATTGTGTATTAGGCCCAGATTTTACATTTCTACTCTGGGAAATTGTTAAAATTGGCACCAAAATTTATCCCACAATTTCTGCTGAATGTAGAAAAACTCCATATGTGGCTGTACTGTACTGCTTAGCCACAAGTCGAGACTGGGGGATGGAGCACGATTTGCTTCCTGGAGTACAGATTTTCCTTGAATTGTTTGCATACTCCATACACAGAGCCCCTAAGTGCTACAAGAGCAAAATCCATCCTCAAATGACCCCATTTTGGAAATTATACCCCTTTAGTGACGATTTTAACTCCATGGGTGTTTTTCATAAACAAGCAGTATTGGATGTTGCTGAGTGAACACTGCAAAGGGCCATTATAATACCCACTACGTTTCTTCCAGAGACATACAGCTGTAAATATGAAGCAGTATATGGCCGTCGGTTTGCAGAAATGCAGCTCCTTCAGCACCGTATCCCATAATAAGAACGTAATTCAAATTTTATATCTCTTTAAAAGTTGTATCCTAGTTTTCAAATAAAAATAAAATCAACATGATATATTTCTTGTTTTATATGTAACTTTCTGAGATTTACATCTAATGTAAAATGCACCCTAGCAATCAGTTTCAAACACTACCTTTGATGTGATGCATTTTCATTTCGTTTGGAAAAATCAAAGAAAGGGAAGAGGCCGCAGAGAAGATGTGCTGGATATGTAGATCATGAGGCTCAGCAAAATGTGTCATTTCTCTGGTGTTTAATCCCTCCGTTCTTGTTTGTACAGTTCACTAATTCGGATTCCTCCCGGAGATTTAACAATCCTGCTTGTGACAGATTTTCTGGGAGCAAAACATATATTGTGTTGTATTTTAGATTAGGAAGTATAACATTTAGAATAATAATTGCAAAATCAGAATGTAAGGACTTAGTTCTGTCTTTTAATAGCATTTAAAGTTGTATTGCATAAAGTAACTAACTGGATTCTGTTCTCTTTAGAGACTAACAGAATAAAATCAAATACTGTAACTTCTTAGTAATATGTCATCCTTTTTGCATCTGAGAAAGTATATTTTCTATTCAATACAATGCAGAAAATGTATTCTTAAAGGTGCCAGAGACTCTATACTATTTGCTGCATATATCCCCTCATTACTAGGGATGAGCTTTCCGATATTGAAATATCGGAAATCGACCCGATATTTGCGATATCGGAATTCCAATTTCCGATTCCAATATTTTTTATTCACATCGGAAATTGGAAATCCCATAATCCTTCAGCCTCTGAGCGCTCCGTGGAGCCAATCAGGAGCTGAAGAATTGCTGACAACATTGTGTAACTCTCCTAAGCTTGGTAGGACGCGTCCAAACTTGCTAGCTAGTGGCTGCGCTGCGATTGGCTGACTGGATGGTGTGATCAGGCAGTATAAAAGGCTACGCCTGCCATTTTAGCCGAACTCTACTGCGAAAGCAGATAGGGATAGGTTGCTGTTGGAGATAGGGAGAGATCTCGGATCTAATAGCGATAGAAATTGTTTTTCAGCGACTGTAGCAGCCCCTGTGTGTTACAGAAGCAGTCTTTTTCCTCACTGACCCCGCTCAGTTTAATTTTTTTGCTGTGCAGGCTCTCAGTGAGGTGCTTAGTGAGACAGTACAGCGCACATTCACTGCAGCTGCTGCAGCTCCTCTTGCTGCAGCACTATGTGGTGTGTGTCTCACTGCCTTTTCTTTTCATCCCTTAAATCCCCTTCCCCTATTTTTTCCTAAAAGTTAAACACTATATAGGGATTGTGCTGTGAGGGACCCAAACAACCTCTGTGGCTGTTGCCACACAGCACCTGGCCCAGTCCCGGAGAATCCTTTTTTTTGGTATCACAGCAGTGTCATTTACTGCGCTGTGACATCCGACCGTAACGTGTACACCAATACCACAAACACATGTTACTCTTTGTGTAGGCCACACTAGATTCAAATAAAGTGTAGCAGACACACCATCATCATACAGTGCCATTAGTGTTTCTTATATCTGTTTGTAGTCCTACAGGAATAAGCACACTAATTCCTAATAATTACTTTCTTGCCGTTCTGAATCCATCGATAGAGATGAAGAAGGCAGGGAGTAAGGGACGCCCCCGCGGCGGCAGCAGAAGAGGTGCATCAGCAGCTAGACATGGTGCAAATCCAGAGCAAGCAGCAGGCCCAAGTCACTCAGCACCTACTTTCACCCAGCAGCAGTCATTTATGCGCAGCTTGTTAGGAGCGCAGGGCCATAGGCTGATAAGAGAGGATCAAGTAGAAACCGTTGTTGGTTGGATGGCAGCTGAGGAATCCACCTCAATGAGCACAGCATCCTCCCAGGACCTCTCCACCACATCGGGTCAGGCCACTGAAGAGCAGCACCCATCTGCTTCTTCACTGCCCACTAAATTGCCCAGACATTCAGAGGACCAGGAGCCAACCTTAATCCTCTTTTCAGAATCTGTTGGCTTGGAATCTGTGTGCCAACCAGACAGCATTCCTACAGCTGAAGAAGAGGTAGTGTGCACAGATGCGCAACCACTGTGTCCGTCTGAGGAAGAAGTGGAGGGTGGGCCAGTGCCAACAGTGACCAGACCCCAGTCAGCAGATGATGATGAAACTCAGCTGCCAGTTTCTGCTGACGAAAGTGTATTTGATGACGAGGTCCTTGACCCATCATGGCATGCTGAGGGGCAGCAAGCAAGTGGGGATAGCTCAGAGGAAGAGCTTGCAGGTGTGGCGCAGCGTGGCTGTCCACATGAGAGAGGAAGAGGGAAAAATTGGTTGTCGGCTCCCTCAACTTCAGCACCCGTTAGGAGCAGGGCTCTTTTAAAGAACAGAAGGGATGCGCCCTAGAGTTGTGGTGCATGGGCCTTTTTCGACCAAGTTGCAGATGACGTTACAGTAGTCAGATGCAAGCTTTGTCGACAAACTGTGCAGAGAGGGAAGAACGTCAGCAACCTTAATACCACCAATATGTTGACACATGTCAGGAAGAGGCACCCTGTGGAATGACAGCATCACACCCAAGATGATTCGCCACCTGCAGCTGGTTCCCCACCTTCCACCACTTCAGCCACAGTGGCCACCTCTTACTCCAGCTCGCAAACAGCTGCTCCAGCTTCCTCGCCAGAATGCCAGGGTGCATCTGTAGGCAGTGTTGTACGGCGGCACACTGTCTATACTTCGTCAGCATCAGCATCCCAATCGCTGGCATCCTCACACTCCCAATCCAGTGTGCAGCCATCTGTCACACAGGTGTGGGAGAAAAGGCGCCCGTACTCGGCAAACCACCCACGAGCAAAGGGCATGAATTCTCGCATTGCCAAACTGCTTGCAGTGGAAATGCTACCATTCTGGCTGGTGAGCAAGCCAGCCTTTATCGATATGTTGGGGTTTGCAATCCCACAATACAGCGTTCCCAGCCACTTCTACTTCAGCAGGCAAGCCATCCCCGCCCTGCAACAGCATGTGGAGCGTACAATTAAGCATGCGCTACAAAATGCAGTTAGTAGCAAGGTCCACCTGACCACAGATGCGTGGACCAGTCAGCATGGCCAGGGATGCTACATTTCCATCACCGCCCATTGGGTAAATGTAGTTGAGCCTGGAACTGAAGTAGACAGTGCTAGTGCGCGGGTCCTGCCAACTCCACAGATTGCAGGCCTCTCCTCCATACAAATTGACTCCTCCTCATACTCCTCGTCAGACTCGCCTGCACCCAGACGTACCACAGCAACCGATTTCAGCACTGCATCAGCCAAACATCAACAGGCCATGTTGAAATTGGTTTATCTGGGTGATGTTAGCCACACCACAACTGAGCTGTGGAACACGCTCAAGGAGTAGAGAGACATGTGGCTTGCGCCGCTCAACCTCCAGCCAGGTATGGTGGTGTGTGACAACGGCCGAAACCTGGTCGCGGCTCTGGGCCTAGGTGGTCTGACTCACATTCCATGCCTTGCCCATGTCCTAAACTTGGTGGTGCAGAGTTTCCTTAGGAACTATCCTGACCTTGAGGAGCTGCTGCGCAAAGTCAGATACGAGTGCTCTCATTTGCGGCGTTCAAGCATGGCTGCATCGCGCCTTTCAGCCATGCAGCGCAGATTGGGCCTGCCCGAGCACCGCATCATTGTTGACCTCCCCACCAGGTGGAATTCGACTTTGCATATGCTGCGGAGGTTGTGTGAGCAGCAACCTGCATTTATGGAGTTGCAGCTGCAGCAGGCGCAAAGTAGGCGACACACATCTCAGCCCTCCCACTTTACAACCACAGAGTGGGCATCCATGAAGGACATATGCACCATTTTGAAGTGCTTCGAGGAATCCACTCTGATGGTGAGCGTGGATGCTGCCCTACTCAGCCTGACTATTCCCCTTATATGCCTTATAGAATCATCACTTAATGGACTAAGGGATGAGATTTCTCTGGAGGAGGAGGAGTATGATGAGACACTTGCACCAACCAGGCAATCTTCATCGGCCCGGCTGGTACAAAGCTCTGTGGGTGCCTCACAATGTTCCAGGCAGGACACAGCAAGCGATGAGGATGAGGAGGACTATGAGGATGAGCCAGAGGAGGAAAGTACACAGCGCTCAACTAGTAGTCACCAGATAGAGCGTGGATGGGGTGATGCAGTGCAGCCAGAGCACATTCCTCCAGCTGGTGACAGCGATGCATGGCCAGTTGGCAGCCTTCAGCACATGAGTGACTTCATGCTGCAGTGTCTGAGAAACGACCCACGTGTGGCTCGTATTCTCCACACAAATGACTACTGGGTGGCCACCCTCTTAGATCCACATTACCGGGACAGCCTTCAAAGCCTAATTACACCGTTGAACCGGGCACGTAAAATGCAGGAGTACCAAGATGCACTGGATAATTCACTCATGTACTCTTTTCCACCGCATAGCAGTGATGCGCGTGCACTAGCAGACACCTCAGTGCATCCTGGGCCCAGCGGAATCCGATCAGAAGCCGGTAGAAGAAGCAGTACATCTGCTACTGACAGGTTCAGTATACCCAACCTGTTTCAATGGTTTCTGAACCCGCAAACAGTGCGGGCACCATCAGCACAGACAGTGCAACGCACTAGGAGGCATCACTACCATGACATGGTGGCACAATACCTCTCCACCCCTGTCAGTGTGCTTCAGGATGGATCTGCCCCCTTCAAGTTTTGGGTCTCTAAGTTGGATACGTGGCCCGAGCTTAGCCAGTATGCCTTGGAGGTCCCGGCTTGTCCTGGATCCAGTGTGATTTCTGAACGTGTCTTTAGTGCAGCTTGCAATGTACTAACAGACCAACGTACCAGACTATCCACTGTAAATGTGGACCAGATTACATTCCTAAAAATGAACCAGGCCTGGATTTCAGGTGACTTTTGCTGCCCTGGGACAGAGTAGACAGGTTACATGCATGGTTGGTAGCAGTATGCATGCTCTGTCATGTGCCTATGTTGCACACAGCGTCATCTGTTATGCCAGTGCTCTGGCCTCTACTACCAACATCTAGCACCTGGTTCTGTGACTGACTCTTTCACCTCATACTGTTTTCCATGGGCTCTAGTACCGCCAGCTAGTGCCCATTTCCGTGACTGCTGATTTCACAGCATGCCGTGTTTCTGGGCTCTAGTACCACCAGCTAGTGCCCATTTCTGTAACTGCCACTTTCACAGCATGCTGTGTTTCTGGGCAACAGTAACGCCAGCTGTACCTTGTTAGACCAAAGTGGAAAAAAAGGAAGACAGATACCAAACACCTATAGGTAGAAGCACAAGAGGCGGGATCCAGCCATGCCGGCTGTTTCCTGGCAGTAAAGTGAGGACACAGGTGCCTCCCCTGAGGGGTAAACCGAGTTCCAGCATCGCCAGCTGGTTCTCGGGAGTGCCCAAGGGCACGGGTACCTCCTGCTCCAAACCGTGTTTCGACAACGCTCGCCGTTACATGGTTGTGTCCGCCGCACTGTTCCACGCCCCCACCGTACATCATTCCGGCTCAGTTTGCTGTTATCCATGGTGTCGGCAGTGTAGGAGCCCCCTACGTGGACTCCGGGACCTGGCGCTCAAGGCTGGTCTCGACAGTGCCAGTAGGCCCTCCTCCTCCCCTGCTGCGACTGCGGAGTAAAGAAGACTGTGTCCGGGTTGCGGTGGCAAATGTGGCTCTTGTACCTTCTGTTGAGAAGACATTACTATGGTAGAAGACCCAAGACAGGAAGACAGATGCAGAAGACCCAAGACAGGAAGACAGATGCAGAAGACCCAAGACAAGAAGACAGATGGAGATGTCCCTGGACTCCTGTCTTTTTGCTCTTGAACTTGCGTCTTTGTTGGGATTTTTTGGGCTTCTCGGCAGTGCTTTTGGCTTATGTCACTACTACATTGTGGTATCCGGGCTACAGTAATGTCAGCTGTTGCCCAGTACAGATGCTGGCACTTTTACCTTCTGCTGCTTATCTGGGTTCCAGTAACGTCAGCTGGTTCTCAGTAGAGTCAATGGCTTAGGTCCCTCCTTTGTGGTATCCGAGTTCCAGTAACGTCTGCTGGTCCTTGGTAGTGCATTCTGGCAGAGGTTCCCTCCTGCTTAGTTATCGGCCTCCGGTAACGTCAGCTGGAGCCCTTAAGTTCCATTGGCTCTTATGCTGATTTCTGTTGCCTATACGGGTTCCAGACTCACCAGCTGGTTCTCTCAAGTTCCTGTGCCTACTGTTACTTCTGCGTATTTCCTCTGGGTTTGGGACATTCTGCGACCAGCCCATAGCAGGATAACCATAGACATTAGGTTTAGGAAGCAGTAGGAGCAGATGTTCATGAACCAAAAGCAGAATATCAATATGCAGAATTACTGAATAACAGTAATATAATCAGCTGAAGAAGACTAAGCATGGTTTAAAGGGAGTGTATCCGTTCCTCCACGTGGTGCTCCTGGAAACTCCTTGCAAAGCAAGGTGAGCTGAACGCGGACACATGTCAGTCAAAGGGCATATTGACACCACCATCGGCAGTTTTAATTTAATAATGTAAAATCACTAACTCTTAACCCTAGCTATCCCTAACCCTTACCCTAACCCTTACCTTACTAACCATAAACCCTAACCCTACCCCAACTAATCCTAACCCAAAGAAAAAACACCACTGTTAAGAAGATGTTTTCCTGCTACAGTTTTCGCTCTGTGCATTTTTCTAGCGATTTTTTTGCTCCTCTGCCTCTGCAAACTCCTTCCCCATTATCCTGAGGTGTTTCCCCTCCATTTTATCCATTATATAACACTGTAGTGGTCATTTTGCAATTCCGATTTTTTTTCTCCCATTGACTTGCATTGATATCGGAAATCGGAAATTCCGATATCCGATATTTTTTCAATATTGGAAATCGGAATTCCGATACGATATCGGGCAATATCGCTCATCCCTACTCATTACTCTAACTAAATGGCTCTTTATTGTTTCTTTGCTTCAAGTGTAATTTGTAGGAAATGTAGTAAAATGGCCAATCATTATTTCTGAGGCGTCACATATAAGGGACATTATTAAATTATGTGATTGCTTTCTGATTGTTTGCTCCAAATTTATCAGAGTAAAGTGTGATGTTTGATAAATCTGAAGCATTGGCAGATATACAGTAACTATTGTCTAGATTTGATTTTACACTGGAATTTGAATGACAGCTTTATAAGAAACTAGCTGAAGAGCACGGCGCTGCCCGGGCATAGTAACTAACTGTGGTTAGTTATAACAAATTATAATTATCCTCCATCCCATAGTCCTGTGCCCATATACCCATCATACATATCCACCATCTCTTAGGCCCGTGCCCATATACCCATCATACATATCCTCCATCCCATAGGCCCGTGCCCATATACCCATCACACATCCTCCATCCCATAGGCCCGTGCCCATATACCCATCATACATATCCTCCATCCCATAGTCCCATGCCCATATACCCATCACACATTCTCAATCCCATAGTCCCATGCCCATATACCCATCCCACATCCTCCATCCCATAGTCCCATGCCCATATACCCACCATACATATTCGCCATCCCATAGTCGAGTGCCCATATACCCATCACACATCCTTCATCTCATAGTCCCATGCCCATATACCCATCATACATATCCTTCATCCCATAGTCCCGTGCCCATATACCCGTCACACATCCTCCATCCCATAGTCCAGTGCCCATATACCCATCACACATCCTCCATCCCATAGTCCCGTGCCCATATACCCATCATACATATCCTCCATCCCATAGTCCAGTGCCCATATACCCATCACACATCCTCCATCCCATAGTCAACCATTATAACATCATAATGAGCGGCGGGGCTTGCAACCTATGATGACATCAGCGTCGCCATGGCAACCATTATGTCATCATAATGAGGGGCGGGGCTTGATACGCACACACTGTTTCCCCATTATGTAGATAGGGGCATTATGACATCATAATGAGGGGCGGGGCTTGACACGCACACACTTTTTCCCCATTATGTAGACAGGGGCAAAATTGTTTGGTGAATTGGAACGCGCGGGGTTAAAATTTCGCCTCACAACATAACCTATGATGCTCTCGGGGTCCAGACGTGTGACTGTGCCAAATTTTGTGGCTGTAGCTGCAACGGTACGGATGCCAATCCTGGACATACACACACATACATACACACATACATACATACATACACACTTTGAGCTTTATATATTAGATCTAATAAGTTGGCAGTTCATAAATTTTCCTTCAACCTAAGACCTTATTCAGACATCCATGATTTTTCACATTCTCAAAAAATGGTAAGAATGTCTTCAGTGTTTTGGATCTAAGTTTGATTAGTGTAGTGAGTTTGTCAATTTTTATCATCAGTGTTTTATCATTAATTTTTACATAAGGGTAAATAAATATACTTTGCAATGTTAATAATGGAAAGCAAACTGACTGAAAACTAATGTCACCCATGTACTGATCTTGATTTTCATGGACCTATAGAATTGTACTGTTACTTTTGCTTTTATCACAAGAAATGTGGCAAGACTCGTTAAAGAGTCGATATTGACTTTTAGGATTGCTACTACCAATAGGAAGAAATGGATTAGGGTCCCGTTACACTAAACGACGCACCAGCGATTCTGACAACAATATGAAATGGTAAGGATCGCTGGTGCGTCACTACATGATCGCTGGTGAGTAGGGTTGAGCGAAACGGGTCGGTCAAATTGATAAGTCGCCGACTTTCACTAAAGTCGGGTTTCGCCGATCGAAACCCGACCATAGCGTGAGGTCGGCCATGAGGTCACTGACCCGCGCGCCAAAGTCACGTTTTCCATGATGCTTCTCAGCCAATCATCAAGGACGCACACTGTGGGCAACGCGAGGACATCGGAAGCGGCCACCACCATCTTAGAGAAGGGCATGTGATTGGCTTGCTTTGTGTGGCGTCACAGTGGCTATAAAAGCCCTGACCGCCAACTGCCATTTTACTTCTGCCGATCTTAGCATAGGGAGAGGTTGCTGTCACTGATTCTCAATAGGGAGAGCATTAGGCAACAAAGAAAAAAAACTGCTTCTTCTGATAGCAATTTCAACTGTACAGTTAGTGTGCAGTGACAGGGGAGGATTTTTGTGTGTGCAGCAACGCTGGTGGTTATTATGCTGCCTTATAAGGCTACCTGATAGCTGCATTGCTGTGTGCACACTGCTGTGCAGACTGCTTTTTTTGTCATTTTTGATTGATGGGTTGGATACCCGACTTGAGCACCAACAACCAATGTATTCCTGAGTGCCGTGCTCTCTTAATAGGCAAATCTATACAGAGATAGCGTGTGTGTGACTCCGTAAAAAAATAGACGGAGATTTAAAAATTTCCATACATACACCGTATAGAGCTGTACACTCCTCACACTCTACTATGTACTGGCTGGTATCACGGACAAATACATGCTATCTGTGTGTGACTCTGTCAAAAAATAGACGGGGATTTAAAATTTTCTATACATACACCATATAGAGATGGCCGCTTGTCAAACAGTATCATATATCTGCTGTTTGATTACAGTCAAATCTATGCAGAGACAGCGTGTGTGTGTGACTCCGGAAAAAAATAGATGGAGATTTAAAATTTTCCATACATACACCATATAGAGCTGTACGCTCCTCACACACTACCGTGTACCGGCTGGTATCACAGACAAACACATGCTACTTAAAATTTTCCATACATACACCATTTACAGCTGTCTGCTTGTCAAACAGTATCGTATATCTGCTGTTTGGATTACGGTCCAATCTATACAGAGACAGCGCGTGTGTGTGTGAGTGTGTAAATACATAGATGGACATTTCCATTTTCCATACACCGTATAGAGCTGTCCACTTCTCTAACAGTATCGTATATCTGCTGTTGACTCCGTCAAAAAATAGACGGAGATTTAAAATTTTCCATACATACTTCATATAGAGCTGTCCAATTCTCAAACAGTATCATATTTCTGGCGTTTGTCTTACGGTCAAATCTATACAGAGACAGCGTGTGTGTGTGAGACTCCACAAAAAAATAGACACAGATTTAAAATTTTCCATGCATACACCGTATAGAGCTGTACGCTCCTCACACACTACCGTGTACCAGCTGGTATCACGGACAAATACATGCTATCTGGGTGTGATTCTGTGAAAAAATAGACGGAGATTTTCATTTTTCCATACATACACCGTATAGAGCAGTCTGCTTCTGATACAGTAACGTATATCTGCTGGTTGGAATATGGTCAAATACATACTGGGAGAGCGTCTGTGACTAAGGAAATATATACGGAGATTTACATTTTTACCTACACCTTATACAGCTGTACGCTCCTCATACAGTACCATATATCTGCTGGTATTTTTGTTACATTTTCACAAACATGAAGAAGTATGGTGGAAGAGGCTGCAAATGTGGACGGGGGGGCAGCTGGTACTGATGGTGGTCGTGGTGCATCTGCTGGTTATGCCAAAAGCACAATAGCAGCTAAGGCAGGAGGTGTTGAGCCTGCATCATCGTCTGGCACAAGAAGGCCTGTAAGGTTCCCTTTTCTGGGAGTAGGAAAACCGCTTTTAAAGCAGAAGCATCAGGAACAGGCTTTGGCTTACATTGCCAAAACAGCCACCAGCTCTATTGCCTCCTCTTCTGAACTTTCGAAACCTGCAAGCACTGAGTCGTCAGTGCAGGGTTCTGGTCAGGAAAAACAACTTTCCTTGTGTCCTTCACCCCCATCAAAAGTGAAGGATGCGGCAGCCCACACTTCAGATTACTCCATGGAGCTCTTTTCACATACCATGCCTGGGTTATCCAGTCAAATCCTGAATTTCCCAGTCCAAGGTGAATCTGACATGGACTGCCCTGATGCACAGCCACTGCTAGATGATTCTGCTGGTACATTTACCCACAGCAGTACATTGCCCTCGCAGTCTACTGAGCCGGAATCTGACCCTGATGAAACTCAGGTGCCCCTTCCCGCATACTATACCACCTTACACGGTGACACAAAGGAAGGTGCAGATGAAATTGAAGAGGAGGTGATGGATGACCAAGTTATTGACCCGGATTGGCATCCATTGGGGAAGAGGGTGCCGATGGCAATAGCTCAGATGAGGAGAAGGATCCGCAGCAGACATCAACATGTCAGCAGCGGTTATCTTGCAGGCACGTAGCTGTCCAAAAACGTGGAACAAAAACCAAAAGAGGTGCAGGACAGCTTGGCCAGAAGGTCAAATTAGTACAGCGTGCAAGGCCTCAAAATGTCTTCCATAGTAGAAAGAGTGCAGTGTGGCACTTTTTTGTCCAAAATACTACTGATTAGGCAAAGGTTATCTGTAAGAAGTGTGGAAGGACCTTTAGCCAAAAGGAAAAATCTCAGAAATTTGAATACCAGTTGCATGCTTAGACATTTAACCACCATGCACTTGCAAGCGTGGACGGACTGCAAACCCTCAGTTACCACATGTTCACCTGCTCCGACTGAAGGTAGCCAGCAACGCTCCATCACTTTCCCCACTGTAAGACCACTGCCACCGGTAAGCACACCACCAGCAATAAATGTTGAGGTGTCGTCGCAAAGCCAAAGCAGTCAGGGAATCACAATGGTTTTGCAATGAAACACTGAATCTTGGCCATCACCACCAACACCATCACCAACCCCTCTCTGTCCGCCCGGTCCATCGCTAGTACCCCCATATGCAGCTCTCAAGTCCAGCTCACTCTAGCAGACACTCTGAGTAGGAGAAGAAAGTACTCATCCTCTCATCCACGTACACTGGCTTGAACGCCTACATTGCCAAACTGATCTCATTGGAGAAGATGCCCTTCCGTTTGGTTGAAAGCAAAGCTTTCCGAGAATTCATGGCCTACGCTGCCCCACGCTATGACCTACCCAGTCGGCACTTCTTTTCTTGAAAAGCAATCGATGCCCTCCACCTGCATGTGAAAGACCGCATTGTCCATGCACTCAAACAATCAGTGTGAGGAAAGGTGCACCTCACAACAGGTGCATGGTCCAGTAGGCATGGCCAGGGCCGTTACGTGTCCATCACTGCGCACTGGGTTAATGTGGTGGATGCAGGCTCCACAGGGGACAGCGGCGGTGGAACAGTGCTGCCTTGCCCACGGTATAGGAAATAGTTGGCTGTAGGCGTTCGACCCTCCTCCTCCTCCTCCAGAGGCGAAAGCTTGTCCACAGAGTGCAGTCGCCAGTGTTGCACATGAGGTGTCCCACTATCGAACAGCTAGTGGTAAGTGGCAGCAGGCTGCTTTAAAGATGATGTCTTGGGCGACAACCGACACACCGCTGAGGTACTGGCCGTCTACTTGCAGCGACAAGCTGAGTCATGGCTGGCCAGTCTACATCTTGAGCCAGGCAAAGTATTCAGCGATAACGGACGGAATTTTGTGGCAGACATAGCCCTTGCAAGACTTACACACATACCTTGCCTGGCTCACACTTTGAACCTGGTGGTGCAGTGCTTCCTAAATAATTATCCAGAGTTAACATCCCCGCTCCAAAAGGTGCGAAGACTGTGCTCGCACATTTGTCCCTCACCCGTACACTTCAGTCGTATGCAGAAGCTGCAGCGATTGCTCCACCTCCCCAAGCACTGCCTAATCATAGAAGTTGCAACAAGGTGGAACTCCACCCTGCACATGGTTGAGAGGCTGTGCGAACAGGGGCAGGCTGTAATGCATTTGTGGGAGGATACATGGGCAGGCAGTTTGAGAGCAGACATGGAGTTGTCGGGTGTGCAGTGGTCAAAGCTGAAAGACCTCTGTAAAGTCCTTCAGTGTTTTGAGGAATGCGCACGGCTGGTAAGTGCAGATGACGCCATCATAAGCATGAGCATCCCACTTATGCGTCTGCTCATGCAAAGTTTGACGCACATTAAGGATCAGGCGTCTGCAGCGGAAGAGGAACAGGAGGAGGAGGGAAGCCTTGATGACAGTCAGCCATTGTCTGGTCAGGGAACTGTCCTGGACGAGGTGGAGGAAGAAGAGGAAGAGGAGGAGGAGGATGAGGGGGATGATTATTTTGGGGAGGAGGATGCTTCTCGGGGGGCAAGAGAAAATGTTGGCATGGCAAGGTCAGGTACAGGGTTTGTGCGTGACAGGAGGGATATGGATTTGCCAGAAAGTACTCCTCCACCCACCACTGCCAGTGCATCTTTGACACCTGGAACATTGGCCCACATGTGTGATTATGCCTTGCGGATCCTTAAAAGGGACCCCCGCACTGCCAAAATGATGAACGATGATGACTACTGGTTGGTCAGTATCCTCGATCCACGCTATAAAGGCAAATTACACAACATCATGCCACAGGAGAACCTAGAGATAATATTGCCTAACAAACAAGCAACTCTAGTGAACCGTTTGTTTGAGGCATTCCCAGCACACAGCAGCGGTGCTGGTTCTCCCACGAGCCAAAGTGGGCAAAATGGAAGAGGTGTTCGTGGTGCACACAGCCGAAGTCGTGTTGGAGACAGGGGTTTCATGACCATGTTGTGGACTGATTTCTCAAGTACCGCTCACACGACTGGTAATACTGCATCGATTGCAAGTGACAGGAGACAGCAGTTGTCAACTATGGTTACAAACTACTTCTCCCATATCGATGTTCTCCCTCATAGGTCATTCCCCTTTGACTATTGGGCCTGTAAACTGGACACCTGGCCTGAATTGGCACAATATGCCTTACAGGAGCTCGCTTGCCCTGCTGCTAGTGTGCTATCTGAAAGAGTCTTCAGTGCTGCTGGATTAATCCTGACAGAAAAAAGGACCCGTCTGTCGACCCAAAATGTTGATGATCTAACCTCCATTAAAATGAACCATGCATGGGTTTCAAAGGATTTTGTCCCACCTTCCACTGATGACACATAGGTTGCCAGAAATTTGGCTCACTTTTGTCCTCCTCTTCCTCGGACTTGTCAAATTCCTCCATTTGCAGCTGCTGAATGTACAGCCTCCACATTAACATATGCCATTTTTTAAACCTCCCTAACTGGGCTGCCCCCCCAAGGGCTGGGGTCACCGCCTGGCGAACCCGAGCAAGTGCCGTTGCTCTGAACAGGTAGGTGGGCCCACTATTGGGCGACAGCACTGGCACAGGGCCCCTCATAGTACAATGCAGTGTCTCTGACAGTGAGGAGGCCCACTTGCAGCCAGACACATCAGCGTACTATGAGGGGCCCTGTGCCAGTACCATCACCAACGAGTGGGCCGCCCCTGCTTGGTCATGGCCACAGCACTTGCAAGTTGCAATACTTACCTCTCCCTGGTTCACCGCTGTGTAGTCTAGGCAGTTAAATCCTTCACAGGGATGGCCACTACAAATTTGGTGAACTGATCGATGATGGTTAAGATGTAGCTATGGCCTGTCCTGCTGGCCTCTACCTTCAGATGATCAATGGCTACTATTTGTAATGGACGTCAACTCACAATCAGATGCAGTGATGCTTTATGATCAGCTTTCACAGTTTTCCCAGTCACAGACGTGTGACATTCCTGCCACCATTTTTCAATGTCTCCTCTCATGCCAATACAATAGAATCGCCTACGGCCTGTAACTTCTGTCTTTTGCACTCCAAAGTGATCAGACACATCATGATAGGCAGTGAGGACCATGTGGACATCTCTCCCTGTGATCACAATTTGATGGAGACAAGTAACGGTGATGAGATCCACGCTTCTGCGATACATCAATCCTTTCTTCACAAATAACCGTTTTCGCTGTCTCCACAGACAAAGTAATTGAGGGTCAGCATCGCCTCTGCGAAATCTATGGGGAGGTTTTCCTGTGATCAGTAATTCCCAAATTTCTGCAAACACTTGACTTTCTGTCTGTACTGGTATCCATCTAGTTTCCAGTAGCGGAAAGTCTGGACTGGCTTACTGAGACTGAAATATATACGAAGATTTAAAAGTACCCCAACAATGTATACTGGTGTACGCTTCGAATACATTTCCCTTTTTCTACTTTTTATATTCTGGTGTAATCCATACTGAGCCTGTGAGCGTCTGTGTCTGACTCCGGAAATATAGACGGAAATTTACAATTACCCCTAGACTGGATACACCAGGTATCTGCTGATACAGTACCTTTGTTCTAAATTTTTTATTACGGTATAATCCTTACTGAGTGAGCGTGTGTGGTTTCCTCCTTCTATATATACGGAGATAAAAATTTTACCCTATACTATATACAGCTTCTATCTTGTTATACAGTACTGTTATGAATGAGTCACCGTAGGAGGCAAAAACAGAAATACTAGCTAAGTCCAGAAAACCAGAGAAGTTGGCAGCTATCGGATTGCAGACCCCTGAACCTAACAACAACAACTAGCAGTAGCCATGGGGGGTTCCTACGGTGCCCTAGACCCCTCGATGACAGCCGGAGAACTACATAGCCTAAAGACAGAAAGGGAAATCTAAACAGCCCTAGAGCAGACCCCAAAGCAATAGGCAGCCCCCAACATATAATGACGGTGAAGCAAGAGGAAAAAACACTCACACAGATAGAAAGATAGGCTGAGCAAATGATGGGGCCAAAGCTAACTAGATAGGACAGAATAGAAAAGCTGCTGTCTGCAATCCGCCAAAACCCTCTCAAAAACAAGAGCCAACAGACTGATAGGGAAAAAAGCCCTGAAGACGCTAGGCTTCAGAAAGACTATATCAGTACTCAGGTATTATCTGAAGACAGAGCAAAAAGGAATTCAGCTCACCCAGCAGGGAAAGGCAGAAATCCAGAAAAACAAGGCAAAACAAAACCAAAACACAAATGCAAAAAGTAGAGCAGAAAACTTAGTTTTTGAGGAGCAGGAATCAGACTGGTCTCCAAGAATTCCTCAGAGTAATCACCCGCAAGGCAGAAGGGCGTCGGCTGCCTTATATCCAGTCAGCAATCCTAGTCACCCAGTCATCATCATTCTGCTCAGGTGCTTTGTAATCAGCCTCACTACCTTCCTTCACCAGGAGAGGGAGTTCATCAGACCTCAATGGTGAAGGGGAAAATGAACTCACAACACAGTACCTTTGTTCGACATTTAGTATTACGGTCAAATCCACACTGAGTGATCGTCTGAGGGTGACTATGGGAATATCTATATGAAGATTTTAATTGTACCCTATAATATATATACTTGCTATCTTGTTATCCAGTACCTTTTTTTCAACATTTTGCATTATGATCAAATCCAGACTGAGTGAATGTCTGAGGGTGACTCCGGAAATATATACCGAGATTTCAAATTTGCCCAACACTGTATACAGCTCTACGCTTCTGATACAGAACCCTTTTTTGCTATTTTGATTCTGGTGTAATCCATAATGAGCCTGTGAATGTCTGTCTGTTAATCCGGAAATATAGTTGGAGATTTAGGATTACACCCACACTGTATAAAGCTGTACGTTTGTGAAACATTTACTGCTTATTATATTCTTGTCTAATCCATACTGGGCCTGAGAGCGTTTGTGTCTGCCTCCTGAAATATATACTGAGATTCAGAATGTTTAAACTACTGTATACTATATATACCTTGTATCTGGTGATATTGTACCCTTTTTCAACTTTTTATATTATTGTGTAATCCATACTGAGCCTGTGAGCGTCTGTGTATGACTCATGAAATATATACGGAGATTTACGATTATCCCTAGACTGTACTGTATAGAGCTGTACGTTTCTGATACACTACCATTTATCTGTTGGTATTTTGGGTACATTTTCAAAAAAAAATTAGTAAGTATGGTGGAAGAGGCCACGGAAGTGGGCCTGGGGGGCCAGCTGGTACTGATGGTGGTAGTGGTGCATCTGCTGGTAGTGCCAAAAGCTCAATAGCAGCTAAGGCAGGAGGTGTTGAACCTGCGTCATGGTCTGGCTCCGGAAGGCCTGTAAGGCTCCCTTTTCTGGGAGTAGGCAAACTGCTTTTAAAGCTGGAGCATCAGGAACTGATTTTACATTGCTAAAACAGCCTCCAGCTCTATCGCCTCCTCTTCTGAAGTTTCAAAATATGCAAGCACTGAGTCGTCAGTGCAGGCTTCTGGTAAGGAGCAACCCCTTTCATTGGGTCCTTCACCCACACCAAAAGTGAAGGATACGGCAGCCCACACTTCAGATTACTCCATGGAGCTCTTTCCACATACCATGCCTGGGTTCATTCTAAATGGGGCACATTATATATGGAGCATTATTTGGGACCATAACACAATGGAGCATCATCCATGGGGCCCATAATACACTGGAGCATTCTAAATGGGGCTCATTATATATGCAGCATTATTTGGGCCCATCATACACTGGAGCATCATCCCTGAGGGACATCATATACTGGAGCATTCCAAATGGGGGACATCAGACACTGGAGCAGCACTATGGGGCTCATTATACACTGGAGCAATAGAAATGGGGCTCATTATATATGGAGCATTATTTGGGCCCATCATACACTGCAGCTTCATCCATGAGGCCCATCATATACTGGAGCATTCCAAATGGGGGACATCAGACACTGGAGCAGCATCTATGGGGCCCATTATACACTGGAGCATTAAAAATGGGACCCATTATATATGGAGCATTATTTGGGCCCATAAGACAGTGGTGAGCATTCCGATACCGCAAGTATCGGGTATCGGCCGATATTAGCTGTATCGGAATTCCGATACTTAGTTCCGATACTTTTTTCATATCGAATACCGGAATCGGAAGTTCCCATAATGCTAGGAGCCCGCTCGATTTGATTCAGCCAATGGGGATCCTCAGAAGTGTGGGCACATCCTGTTAGGCATGTAGGCATGTTAACTACTGGCATGGCTGTGATTGGCTGCTGAAATGATGTCATGATGCACTATAAAAAGCGCTGCAGCCGCCATTTCTGGTCACTCTGCTGTGAATTCAGTTAGGGACAGGCTGCTGTTGAAGACTGTGAGGAACAGTTAGAAATAGCGATTCCACAAAACATATAGTGCTTAACCCAGGCTGCATAAACCACCACTGTAGCTTGCTTTTCCCTTGCAGCGCTGTTTTCACAGCTGTCTGCAACGGCTGTGTGAGTGCAGACCCACGCTGTGTAGTGTGTCCTGCAGGCACGTCTGCTTGTAGGCCGCCCAGCGTGTGTCTCTGCCTCATACACATTTTTCTTTTATTGCTGCTTTTTTTTTCTCCTGTATAGTGTGCTTCCATACGTATCCATATACGTTGGTTGCAAACACTAAAGGAGTGGACAGCGGAGCCTTTCAGCAGCCTTTCAGTGCTATAGCCCATTTCTCTGCACTGTTTTTGGCTGTCTGATAGGTCTCTCTGTGTGTGAGTGCAGCTCACGTTGCAGTGTGTTCTACAGCCACCGCTAGCTGTAGTCCGCTCAGCATGCGTCACTGCCTCATACATAGTCCTTTTTTTGCAGCTAATTTAGCCAGATTTTTGCTCCTATATTAGTGTGCTTCCAACCGCATCCATTGTCATTGGTTGGTTGCAAACACTATATAGGATTAGATAGAGGAGCCTTTTTGCTGGCTTGTGCCCTTCAGGACCAGCCAGGCTAGTATCACCCTATTTTTTTGGAGCCTCATTAATTGCATTGTAGGTTAGCTTCCTGCATTGTAATCGCTCCAAAAAGTTTGTGATACTATAGCTTTCAAACTTTGGTCACATCCTTTCCTTTCCCCCCCCCAAAAAAAAGGAAATAAAGTTCACCAAACACTCCACTTTACAGTTGTCTAGGCCACATTAGATCATATTAAAGTGTAGTACACACACTCTTAGCCAAATTAGTGTTTCTTATACTGGTTAGCAGGTGTTCAGGAATAAGAACACTAAGCCACCCCTTTTTTACTTTTCTGCCTATCTTTATCAGTCTACCAAGATGAAGAAGGCAGGGAGTAAGGCACGTGGTCGTGGCCGTGGAGTTTCAGCAGGGAGAGGACGGGGGGATTCAGCAGGGAGAGGACGTGGGGATTCGGTGTCTGCTGCGGCCACCAGTGACCCGGCATCCCCCACTTTTACCAGGCAACAGTCCTTCATGCGCAGCTTTGTAGGACCTCGCTGTACCCCACTGCTGCGTGACGAACAAATTGAAGCCGTTGTCGGATGGATGGCAGCTAACGCATCCACTTCAATGACTTCCGCATCCTCCCAAGGCCAGAGCACTGAAGAGCAACCATCTGTCTCTTCACCACCTGCCAAATTGCCCAGGCAGTCTGAGAGCCCTGGACAGGAGCCATCTCAATCTTTACTTCTGTTCTCAGAATCTGTTGGCTTGGAAAGAGGTGGCCAGCCAAGCAGCATTCTAGAGCGTGAAGAAGAGGGAGTATGCAGTGATGCGCATCTGCTTTGTCCCTCTGAATCTGAAGAGGCGGGTTGGCCAGTGCCTATTGTCAGCACACCTCAGTGCTCATCTGATGATGATGAGACTCAGTTGCCAATTTCTGGTGCGTACGGTGCTGGCGAGACAACCCAGGACCAGCCGGTGCTTGAAGAGGGAAGTGGAGATGATGAGGTCCTTGACCCATCATGGCGTCAGCCACAGGAAGGTGGTGGGAGCAGCTCTGAGGAAGAGATTCCCCGAATGGCCAAAAGAGGAGGGAGAGGGCGGGGGCAGACTTGGTTGCCTGTAGCCTCCACTTTGGCACCCGTGAGGAGCAATCCTCTTCCAAAACACAAAACGGGTGCTCCCAGGACTTGCAGTGCGTGGTCTTTTTTTGACACAGTTGCAGATGACATTTGCTTTGTCAAATGCAAGCTGTGTCATCAGAAAGTGAAACGAGGGAAAAATGTGACCAACCTCAATACCACAAATATGTGGAAACATGTGCATACCAAGCACGAGGTGGAGTTACACAGACACACTGAAGATGTAGGCCAACCTTCAGCAGCACCTACCACCTCTTCAGCTCGTGTTGGGGGCTCTTCCTCCAGCTCACACACAGCTGGTTCGGCTTCCTCACTGGAACGCCATGGAAGAACCACTGCCACTGTTGTCCAGAGACCCAGTGAAATTCCATCCACTGAACCACGTTCGCAGTCATCAGCACACTCCCAGGCCACTCACCAGCAATCGGTAGCACAGGCATGGGAGAAAAAGCAGCCATACTCGGCAAACCATCCCCGAGCACTGGCTCTGAATGCCGGCATTGCCAAACTACTGGCCCTTGAGATGCTGTCATTCAGGCTGGTGGAGACTGACACCTTCCGGAACTTTATGTCATTGGCAGTTCCACAATACAATGTGCAGAGCCGCTTTTATTTCAGCAGGCAAGCTGTCCCTGCCCTGCAAAAGCATGTGGAGGGAAAAATTAAAAATGCGCTACTAAATGCCGTCAGTAGCAAGGTCCACCTGACCACCGATGCGTGGACCAGTAGCCATGGACAGGGACGATACCTTTCCCTCACTGCCCATTGGGTCAATGTTGTGGAGCCGGGTACAGATCTGGAGAGTGGCTCTGTAAGTATTCTGCCAACTCCAAGGATTGCAGGAATGCAGTCTGTACATATTGATTCCTCCTCCTACTCTAGTTCCTCGAAATCAGCACTGCGTGAGCCTGTTAGGCCAGATATGAGCACAGGTGTGGCCAAACGTCAACAGGCCGTCCTTAAATTAATTTCTTTGGGGAATCGGAGCCACACAGCACAGGAGCTCTGGAATGCCATCAAGCAGGAGAGCGATGTGTGGTTTGTGCCAGCGAATCTCCAGCCAGGTTTGGTAGTGAGTGACAATGGCTGAAATCTAGTGGCAGCTCTGGGCCTAGGAAACCTCACTCACATACCATGTCTGGCACACGTGCTCAATTTGGTCGTGCAGAGCTTTCTGAGGGACTATCCGGATCTTGATGCACTGCTGCACAAGGTTCGCCTAGAGTGTGCTCACTTGCGGCGTTCCAGCATGGCAAGATCGCGCATTGCATCTCTGCAACGCCGATTCCGCCTGCCAGAACATCGCATCATATGTGACCTCCCCACCAGGTGGAATTCAACGTTACATATGTTGGAGCGGTTGTGTGAGCAGCAGGCAGCAGTAATGGAGTACCAGCTGCATCAGGCGCAAACAAGTCGCACTGTGCGCCAGACACACTTCACCACCACTGAGTGGGCCACTATGAGGGACATCTGCCAAGTTTTGCGTGCCTTCGATGACTCCACGCGGATGGCCAGTGCAGATGATGCACTAATCAGCATGACTGTTCCCCTCATCTGTCTGCTTCAAAAAACCTTACAAGCACTAAGTGAGGAGGTTTTTGAAGAGGTCGAGGATGAGCAGTCAGAAATGCCATCTGCTTCTGGCAAGTCTGCGCAACGTGCTTCCACACAAAGGCCCAGGCAGGGGACACTTAGTGAGGAGGATGACGAGGAGTCAATGGAGGAGGAGGAACACATCTCTCCAGAGGAGGGAGGTACACAAGGCTCTAGTAGTCAGTGTGTACAGCGAGGGTGGGGTGATGCTGAGCAGGCAGAGATGCTGCCTCAAGCTGGGGACAGCGTTTCCGGTCCAGTTGGCAGTCTGCAGCACATGGTTGATTTCATGCTGCAGTGCTTGTTAAATGACCGCCGCATCGCCAACATTCTCCACACGGCTGATTATTGGGTGTACACCCTCCTAGATCCTCGCTACCGGGACAACTTACAAAGCCTCATACCACAGTTGAACCGGGAGCGAAAAATGCGGGAGTACCAAGAAACACTTGTGCAGGCCATCATGTTCTCCATTCCCCCCACAAGTGTTGCTGGTAGTGCTTTTCAAAGCAGCCATGTGGGTAGAGGCAGTGGAGGAAGCTCTGCACAAAGAGGTAGCAGAGGCAGTGCCGCAGGACAAGGCAAGGCCAGTATGGCCCAAATGTGGAAAAGTTTTGTGGGACCGCCACAAACGGCTACACCATCACAGACGGCTCCAGTCAGCAGGAGGCAACGTTTCCGTCAGATGGTGACAGACTACTTGTCGTGCCCTGTTAGTGTTCTCCCAGACGGCTCTTCCCCATTCAAGTACTGGGTCTCTAAGCTGGATACATGGCCAGAGCTTAGCCAGTATGCATTGGAGGTGCTGGCTTGCCCTGCTGCCAGTGTATTATCGGAACGTGTCTTTAGTGCTGCAGGTGGTGTGGTAACAGACCGTCGCACGCGACTATCCGCCGATAATGTTGACCGGCTTACTTTTGTGAAAATGAACAAGGCCTGGATCTCACCTGAATTTGCCAGTCCTCTTCCAGAATAAATAATTGGCTGGCAGCAGGATCCAGGTCTCCTGTTGTGTTCATGTTTCTATGAACTGAACTTTATTTCCTGGGCTACAGCAATGCCCGTTGTTGCTCAGAAGTGCTGTCCACACAGACAAAACACTCGCTCATGTGTAAGTGGGGTTCGGTAACGTCAGCTGATCCCCTGCTGTGTGTATGGCAAAGTGTCCTGCTCCCTCCACAGTCAAACAACCTCAGATTTACACCTGGCTCCAAGTAGGCCTTGGCCTACTACCTGATTTTCCCTGGGCTCCGACACCGCCAGTTGGTGCTCAGAAGTGCTGTCCGCACAGACAAAACACTCGCTCATGTGTAAGTGGGGTTCGGTAACGTCAGCTGATCCCCTGCTGTGTGTACGGCAAACTCTCCTGCTGCCTACAACTTCTGACTAACTCTGATTTAATATGTTCTCTGATTTGCCCTCTGTCTTCACTATGTTTTGAGTATTTCCTCCGGCCTACAACACCGCCTGTTTCTTCTCTCAAGTGCCGTCTGCACAATCCACACTTGTTCCTGTGGTACCTGGGTCCTGTAACATCTGCTCATCTCCAGAGTTGAGCACAGCAATGTCTCCTGCTTTGTCTACATTCCCACTACTTGTAGTGGAAATGTGGACAGAGCAGGAGACATTGCCTGACTCACCTCTAGGGAGAAGCTGCTGTTACAGAACCCCAGTAACACAGGAACAAGTGTGGGTTGTGCAGATGGCATTTCAGAGCAGCAACTGGCGTGGTTGGAAGCCAGAGGAAATACTCGAAACAGAGTGAAGACAGAGGCCTAATTGGAGTACGTTGACAGTTAGTAGTAGTCTAGAAACAATCGCAAACTGCCACCAAGTAGGCCTCGGCCTACTACCTGATTTTCCCTGGGCTCCGACACCGCCAGTTGGTGCTCAGAAGTGCTGTCCGCACAGACAAAACACTCACTCAAGTGTAAGTGGGGTTCGGTAACGTCAGCTGATCCCCTGCTGTGTGTATGGCAAAGTGTCCTGCTCCCTCCACAGTCAAACAACCTCAGATTTACACCTGGCTCCAAGTAGGCCTCGGCCTACTACCTGATTTTCCCTGGGCTCCGACACCGCCAGTTGGTGCTCAGAAGTGCTGTCCGCACAGACAAAACACTCGCTCATGTGTAAGTGGGGTTCGGTATCGTCAGCTGATCCCCTGCTGTGTGTACGGCAAATTCTCCTGCTGCCTACAACTTCTGACTACCTCTGATTTAATATGTTCTCTGATTTGCCCTCTGACTCCACTCTGTTTTGAGTATCTCCTCGGGCCTACAACACCGCCTGTTTCTGCTCTCAAGTGCCGTCTGCACAATCCACACTTGTTCCTGTGGTACCTGGGTCCTGTATCATCTGCTCATCTCCAGAGTTGAGCACGGCAATGTCTCCTGCTTTGTCTACATTCCCACAACTTGTAGTGGAAATGTGGACAGAGCAGGAGACATTGCCTGACTCACCTCTATGGAAAAGCTGCTGTTACAGAACCCCAGTAACACAGGAACAAGTGTGGGTTGTGCAGACGGCATTTCAGAGCAGCAACTGGCGTGGTTGGAAGCCAGAGGAAATACTCGAAACAGAGTGAAGACAGAGGCCTAATTGGAGTACGTTGACAGTTAGTAGTAGTCTAGAAACAATCGCAAACTGCCACCAAGTAGGCCTCGGCCTACTACCTGATTTTCCCTGGGCTCCGACACCGCCAGTTGGTGCTCAGAAGTGCTGTCCGCACAGACAAAACACTCGCTCATATGTAAGTGGGGTTCGGTAACGTCAGCTGATCCCCTGCTGTGTGTATGGCAAAGTGTCCTGCTCCCTCCACAGTCAAACAATCTCAGATTTACACCTGGCTCCAAGTAGGCCTCGGCCTACTACCTGATTTTCCCTGGGCTCCGACACCGCCAGTTGGTGCTCAGAAGTGCTGTCCGCACAGACAAAACACTCGCTCATGTGTAAGTGGGGTTCGGTAACGTCAGCTGATCCCCTGCTGTGTGTACGGCAAACTCTCCTGCTGCCAACAACTTCTGACTACCTCTGATTTAATATGTTCTCTGATTTGCCCTCTGTCTCCACTCTGTTTTGAGTATTTCCTCCGGCCTACAACACCACCTGTTTCTGCTCTCAAGTGCCGTCTGCACAATCCACACTTGTTCCTGTGGTACCTGGGTCCTGTAACATCTGCTCATCTCCAGAGTTGAGCACGGCAATGTCTCCTGCTTTGTCTACATTCCCACTACTTGTAGTGGAAATGTGGACAGAGCAGGAGACATTGCCTGACTCACCTCTAGGGAGAAGCTGCTGTTACAGAACCCCAGTAACACAGGAACAAGTGTGGGTTGTGCAGATGGCATTTCAGAGCAGCAACTGGCATGGTTGGAAGCCAGAGGAAATACTCGAAAGAGAGTGAAGACAGAGGCCTAATTGGAGTACGTTGACAGTTAGTAGTAGTCTAGAAACAATCGCAAACTGCCACCAAGTAGGCCTCGGCCTACTACCTGATTTTCCCTGGGCTCCGACACCGCCAGTTGGTGCTCAGAAGTGCTGTCCGCACAGACAGAAAAACACTCGCTCATGTGTAAGTGGGGTTCGGTATCGTCAGCTGATCCCCTGCTGTGTGTATGGCAAACTCTCCTGCTGCCTACAACTTCTGACTACCTCTGATTTAATATGTTCTCTGATTTGCCCTCTGTCTCCACTCTGTTTTGAGTATTTCCTCCGGCCTACAACACCGCCTGTTTCTGCTCTCAAGTGCCGTCTGCACAATCCACACTTGTTCCTGTGGTACCTGGGTCCTGTATCATCTGCTCATCTCCAGAGTTGAGCACGGCAATGTCTCCTGCTTTGTCTACATTCCCACAACTTGTAGTGGAAATGTGGACAGAGCAGGAGACATTGCCTGACTCACCTCTATGGAGAAGCTGCTGTTACAGAACCCCAGTAACACAGGAACAAGTGTGGGTTGTGCAGACGGCATTTCAGAGCAGCAACTGGCGTGGTTGGAAGCCAGAGGAAATACTCGAAACAGAGTGAAGACAGAGGCCTAATTGGAGTACGTTGACAGTTAGTAGTAGTCTAGAAACAATCGCAAACTGCCACCAAGTAGGCCTCGGCCTACTACCTGATTTTCCCTGGGCTCCGACACCGCCAGTTGGTGCTCAGAAGTGCTGTCCGCACAGACAAAACACTCGCTCATGTGTTAGTGGGGTTCGGTAACGTCAGCTGATCCCCTGCTGTGTGTATGGCAAAGTGTCCTGCTCCCTCCACAGTCAAACAACCTCAGATTTACACCTGGCTCCAAGTAGGCCTCGGCCTACTACCTGATTTTCCCTGGGCTCCGACACCGCCAGTTGGTGCTCAGAAGTGCTGTCCGCACAGACAAAACTCTCGCTCATGTGTAAGTGGGGTTCGGTAACGTCAGCTGATCCCCTGCTGTGTGTACGGCAAACTCTCCTGCTGCCTACAACTTCTGACTACCTCTGATTTAATATGTTCTCTGATTTGCCCTCTGTCTCCACTCTGTTTTGAGTATTTCCTCCGGCCTACAACACCGCCTGTTTCTGCTCTCAAGTGCCGTCTGCACAATCCACACTTGTTCCTGTGGTACCTGGGTCCTGTAACATCTGCTCATCTCCAGAGTTGAGCACGGCAATGTCTCCTGCTTTGTCTACATTCCCACTACTTGTAGTGGAAATGTGGACAGAGCAGGAGACATTGCCTGACTCACCTCTAGGGAGAAGCTGCTGTTACAGAACCCCAGTAACACAGGAACAAGTGTGGGTTGTGCAGACGGCATTTCAGAGCAGCAACTGGCATGGTTGGAAGCCAGAGGAAATACTCGAAAGAGAGTGAAGACAGAGGCCTAATTGGAGTACGTTGACAGTTAGTAGTAGTCTAGAAACAATCGCAAACTGCCACCAAGTAGGCCTCGGCCTACTACCTGATTTTCCCTGGGCTCCGACACCGCCAGTTGGTGCTCAGAAGTGCTGTCCGCACAGACAAAAAAACACTCGCTCATGTGTAAGTGGGGTTCGGTATCGTCAGCTGATCCCCTGCTGTGTGTACGGCAAACTCTCCTGCTGCCTACAACTTCTGACTACCTCTGATTTAATATGTTCTCTGATTTGCCCTCTGTCTCCACTCTGTTTTGAGTATTTCCTCCGGCCTACAACACCGCCTGTTTCTGCTCTCAAGTGCCGTCTGCACAATCCACACTTGTTCCTGTGGTACCTGGGTCCTGTATCATCTGCTCATCTCCAGAGTTGAGCACGGCAATGTCTCCTGCTTTGTCTACATTCCCACTACTTGTAGTGGAAATGTGGACAGAGCAGGAGACATTGCCTGAGTCAACTCTATGGAGAAGCTGCTGTTACAGAACCCCAGTAACACAGGAAAAAGTGTGGGTTGTGCAGACGGCATTTCAGAGCAGCAACTGGCGTGGTTGGAAGCCAGAGGAAATACTCGAAACAGAGTGAAGACAGAGGCCTAATTGGAGTACGTTGACAGTTAGTAGTAGTCTAGAAACAATCGCAAACTGCCACCAAGTAGGCCTCGGCCTACTACCTGATTTTCCCTGGGCTCCGACACCGCCAGTTGGGGCTCAGAAGTGCTGTCCGCACAGACAAAACACTCGCTCATGTGTTAGTGGGGTTCGGTAACGTCAGCTGATCCCCTGCTGTGTGTATGGCAAAGTGTCCTGCTCCCTCCACAGTCAAACAACCTCAGATTTACACCTGGCTCCAAGTAGGCCTCGGCCTACTACCTGATTTTCCCTGGGCTCCGACACCGCCAGTTGGTGTTCAGAAGTGCTGTCCGCACAGACAAAACACTCACTCATGTGTAAGTAGGGTTCGGTAACGTCAGCTGATCCCCTGCTGTGTGTACGGCAAACTCTCCTGCTGCCTACAACTTCTGACTACCTCTGATTTAATATGTTCTCTGATTTGCCCTCTGTCTCCACTCTGTTTTGAGTATTTCCTCCGGCCTACAACACCGCCTGTTTCTGCTCTCAAGTGCCGTCTGCACAATCCACACTTGTTCCTGTGGTACCTGGGTCCTGTAACATCTGCTCATCTCCAGAGTTGAGCACGGCAATGTCTCCTGCTTTGTCTACATTCCCACTACTTGTAGTGGAAATGTGGACAGAGCAGGAGACATTGCCTGACTCACCTCTAGGGAGAAGCTGCTGTTACAGAACCCCAGTAACACAGGAACAAGTGTGGGTTGTGCAGACGGCATTTCAGAGCAGCAACTGGCATGGTTGGAAGCCAGAGGAAATACTCGAAAGAGAGTGAAGACAGAGGCCTAATTGGAGTACGTTGACAGTTAGTAGTAGTCTAGAAACAATCGCAAACTGCCACCAAGTAGGCCTCGGCCTACTACCTGATTTTCCCTGGGCTCCGACACCGCCAGTTGGTGCTCAGAAGTGCTGTCCGCAAAGACAAAACACTCGCTCATGAGTAAGTGGGGTTCGGTAACGTCAGCTGATTCCCTGCTGTGTGTATGGCAAAGTGTCCTGCTCCCTCCACAGTCAAACAACCTCAGATTTACACCTGGCTCCAAGTAGGCCTCGGCCTACTACCTGATTTTCCCTGGGCTCCGACACCGTCAGTTGGTGCTCAGAAGTGCTGTCCGCACAGACAAGACACTCGCTCATGTGTAAGTGGGGTTCGGTAATGTCAGCTGATCCCCTGCTGTGTGTACGGCAAACTCTCCTGCTGCCTACAACTTCTGACTACCTCTGATTTAATATGTTCTCTGATTTGCCCTCTGTCTCCACTCTGTTTTGAGTATTTCCCCTGTCCTACAACACCGCCTGTTTCTGCTCTCAAGTGCCGTCTGCACAATCCACACTTGTTCCTGTGGTACCTGGGTCCTGTAACATCTGCTCATCTCCCAAGTTGAGCACGGCAATGTCTCCTGCTTTGTCTACATTCCCACTACTTGTAGTGGAAATGTGGACAGAGCAGGAGACATTGCCTGACTCACCTCTAGGGAGAAGCTGCTGTTACAGAACCCCAGTAACACAGGAACAAGTGTGGTTTGTGCAGACGGCATTTCAGAGCAGCAACTGGCGTGGTTGGAAGCCAGAGGAAATACTCGAAACAGAGTGAAGACAGAGGCCTAATTGGAGTACGTTGACAGTTAGTAGTAGTCTAGAAACAATCGAAAACTGCCACCAAGTAGGCCTCGGCCTACTACCCTGGTTCTCCCTGGGCTCCAACAATGCTAGTTGGTGCTCGGAAGTGCTGTCCACACAGAAAAACACACTCGTTCATGTGAAAGTGGGGGTCAGTAATGTCAGCTGATCCCCTGCTGTGTGGAGGGCAAACTGCTGCTGCCTCCAAATTCAAACAACGTCTTATCTTAAACTGCCTCCAAGTAGGCCTCAGCCTACAAAATGACTATCCCTGGGCTCCAACATCGTCAGTTGTTACTCGGAAGTGCTGTCCACACAGAAAAACACACTCGTTCATGTGAAAGTGGGGTTCGGTAACGTCAGCTGATCCCCTGCTGTGTGGAGGGCAAAGTGTCCTGCTCCCTCCAAAGTCAAAATACCTCAGCTTTACACCTGGCTCCTAGTAGGCCTCGGCCTACACCATGATTGTCCCTGGGTTCCAACAACGCTAGTTGGTGCTCGGAAGTGCTGTCCACACAGAAAAACACACTCGATCATGTGAAAGTGGGGTTCGGTAACGTCGGCTGATCCCCTGCTGTGTGGAGGGCAAAGTGTCCTGCTCCCTCCAAAGTCAAAATACCTCAGCTTTACACCTGGCTCCTAGTAGGCCTCGGCCTGCACCATGATTGTCCCTGGGCTCCAACAACGCCAGTTGGTGCTCGGAAGTGCTGTCCACACAGAAAAACACACTCGTTCATGTGAAAGTGGGGTTCGGTAACGTCAGCTGATCCCCTGCTGTGTGGAGGGCAAACTGCTGCTGCCTCCAAATTGTAACTACTTCAGATTTAAACATTTTCTGATTTGTCCTCTGTCTCCACTCTGTCTCTAGTATTTCCCCGGACCTCCAACACCGCCAGTTCCTGCTCACAGTTGCCGTCCACGCATTCCACACTTGTTCCTGTGTTCCTGGTGTTCTGTAACGTCAGCTGATCCCCCAATGTGTGTCCGGCACTGTCTCCTGCGCTGTCCACCTTCCCACTGCAAGTGGTGGGAATGTGGACAGAGCAGGAGACATTGGCAGACACACATCAGGGGATCTGCTGACATTACAGAACACCAGTAACACAGGAACACGTGTGGATTGGGCAGACGGCTACTGTACGCATAAACTGGCGGTGTTGGTGGTCACGTGAAATCCTGGAAACAGAGTGGAGACAGATGCCTAATTGGAGCACGTTGACAGTCTGTTGTAGCCTACAAACAATCTAAAACTGCCACCAAGTAGGCCTCGGCCTGCACCCTGGTTCTCCCTGGGCTCCAACAACGCTAGTTGGTGCTCGGAAGTGCTGTCCACACAGAAAAACACACTCGTTCATGTGAAAGTGGGGGTCAGTAATGTCAGCTGATCCCCTGCTGTGTGGAGGGCAAACTGCTGCTGCCTCCAAATTCAAACAACGTCTTATCTTAAACTGCCTCCAAGTAGGCCTCAGCCTACAAAATGACTATCCCTGGGTTCCAACAATGCTAGTTGGTGCTCGGAAGTGCTGTCCACACAGAAAAACACACTCGTTCATGTGAAAGTGGGGTTCGGTAACGTCGGCTGATCCCCTGCTGTGTGGAGGGCAAAGTGTCCTGCTCCCTCCAAAGTCAAAATACCTCAGCTTTACACCTGGCTCCTAGTAGGCCTCGGCCTGCACCATGATTGTCCCTGGGCTCCAACAACGCCAGTTGGTGCTCGGAAGTGCTGTCCACACAGAAAAACACACTCGTTCATGTGAAAGTGGGGTTCGGTAACGTCAGCTGATCCCCTGCTGTGTGGAGGGCAAACTGCTGCTGCCTCCAAATTGTAACTACTTCAGATTTAAACATTCTCTGATTTGGCCTCTGTCTCCACTCTGTCTCTAGTATTTCCCCTGACCTCCAACACCGCCAGTTCCTGCTCACAGTTGCCGTCCACGCATTTCACACGTGTTCCTGTGTTACTGGGGTTCTGTAACGTCAGCAGATCCCCCAATATGTGTCCGCCACTGTCTCCTGCGCTGTCCACCTTCCCACTGCAAGCTGTGGGAATGTGGACAGAGCAGGAGACAGTGGCAGACACACATCAGGGGATCTGCTGACATTACAGAATCCCAGTAACACAGGAACACGTGTGGATTGGGCAGACGGCTGCTGTACGCATAAACTGGCGGTGTTGGTGGTCACGTGAAATCCTGGAAACAGAGTGGAGACAGATGCCTAATTGGAGCACGTTGACAGTCTGTTGTAGCCTACAAACAATCTAAAACTACCACCAAGTAGGCCTCGGCCTACACCATGATTGTCCCTGGGCTCCAACAACGCCAGTTGGTGCTCGGCAGTGTCTTTGGCACGGGGACTCCCTGTTGGCCAGCCTGGTTCCAGCATGCCTGCTGTTTCCGGGTAGTGTCAAGGTCACTATGCCACCAATCCATTGTCCTGTTGTCTTGCGGCCGGTTTAGCCGACTCTACGGTGCCTGCAGTTTAGGTGACTCCTATGTGGGCTGCGGGAACTGGCACTGAAGGCTGGATCCGTAGTGCCAATGGGACATGGACCCCCTGTAGGACTGTGGGTTTCGGTAACTGCGGCCGGCTTGTGGCCTGGCTACTTTGCTTTGAATGGGTACCTTCTGCTACCCACCCGGGTTCCAGCACTGTCTGCTGGTTCTCGCCAGAGCCTTTGGCCTAGGTGCCTCCATCTCGGTATCCGAGGTCCAGCACCATCAGCTAGTCCTTCGTAGTGCTTTCTAGCACAGGTACCTCCTGCCTAGTAACCGTGGTCCAACACCGTCTGCTGTTCCTCGGTAGTGCCATTGGCTCTTGTAGCTTTTGCTACCCATCTGGGTTCCAGCACCGTCAGCTGGTTCTTGGCAGTGTCTTTGGCACGGGTACTCCCTGTTGCCCAGCCTGTTTTCAGCACGCCTGCTGTTTCCGGGTAGTGTCAAGGTCACTATGCCACCAATCCGTTGTCCTGTCGTCTTGCGGCCGAGTTAGCCGACTCTACGGTGCCTGCAGTTTAGGTGACTCCTATGTGGACTGTGGGAACTGGCACTGAAGGCTGGATCCGTAGTGCCAATGGGACATGGACCCCCTGTAGGACTGTGGGTTTCGGTAACTGCGGCCTGCTTGTGGCCTGGCTACTTTGCTTTGAATGGGTACCTTCTGCTACCCACCCGGGTTCCAGCACTGTCTGCTGGTTCTCGCCAGAGCCTTTGGCCTAGGTGCCTCCATCTCGGTATCCGAAGTCCAGCACCGTCATCTGGTCCTTGGTAGTGCTTTTTAGCACAGGTACCTTCTGCTTAGTAACCTTGGTCCAGCACCGTTAGTTGGTCCTCGGTAGTGCCATTGACTCTTGTTCCTTCTGCTACCCATCTGGGTGCCAGCACTGTCTGCTGGTTCTCGCCACAGCCTTTGGCCTAGGTGCCTCCATCTCGGTATCCGAGGTCCAGCACCGTCAGCTGGTCCTTGGTAGTGCTTTTTAGCACAGGTACCTTCTGCTTAGTAACCGTGGTCCAGCACCATCAGTTGGTCCTCAGAAGTGCCATTGGCTCTTGTTCCTTCTGCTACCCATCCGGGTGCCAGCACTGTCTGCTGGTTTTCACCACAGCCTTTGGCCTAGGTGCCTCCATCTCGGTATCCGAGGTCCAGCACCGTCAGCTGGTCCTTGGTAGTACTTTTTAGCACAGGTACCTTCTGCTTAGTAACCGTGGTCCAGCACCGTCAGTTGGTCCTCGGTAGTGCCATTGGCTCTTGTTCCTTCTGCTACCCATCCGGGTGCCAGCACTGTCTGCTGGTTCTCGCCAGTTTCTCAGCCTTCTTGTACCTTCTGCTACATTTCCAAGATCAAGCTTTTTGAAATTGTCTTTGGTAATCCTTATTGATCTCCATGACGACGACCCTGATGACGACGACCCTGAAGACCACACCAAAGAAGACCAGAAATGTGACCCTAAATATTATGACCAAGAGGACAAAGAACATGAAGACAACCACCAAGATACAGAACAAAAGACAGAAGAACAAGAAGCAGAAGAAGCAAAAGCAGAAGAACAGAAAGCAGAAGAACATTAAGCATAAGACTAAAAATCAGCATAGAAGAAATCAAAATTATAAGCAGAAGAAGACTAAGCAGTAAATGGGGGTGAGTCCGTTCCTCCTCGTGGTGCCCCTGGAAAATGCCTGCTGCTGCAGGCCAAACTGAACGCGGACAAATCCTGTTGTAAATCTTTAGTGACAGGCAGAACGTAAGGTGTAATCTTATAACTTTTATAGATAAGTACTACAGGAATGCCTGTCACCATAAGAAAATGAAGACAAAGAAGAATAGGAACAAGATGAAGAAATAGCATATTAAAATTGATAATAGCTGAATAAGAAGAATATGAAGAATGGAAAAAAAAATTAATGGGAAGAAGATGAAGAAGAAGAAGATGAATAAGGTGAAGAAAAAGTTGATGAAAAAAATGCTACTGCTGCGGATCATGAAGGAGAAAGTGTGGGAGAAGTACAAAAGAACGTGAAGAGCATGGAAGTTGTGAAACATACATATCTGACAAAATATAAAAAAGGTTAACATAGTCAATATCTTTTTAACTCCGAACGTACTGAAAAAAAAAATTGGAATTAATGCTATGCCATGTGATTTGAATAAACCACTATGCTTTTAATGTCTCCTCCACCTCCCACAATACATTCTACATGATTCTTATTTGTTTTCAATTATGTAGAATTAGCCAACAAGAAAATAAAGGGCTTTTTTTAATTCCGATACCGGAAGTCCCATTGACTTGAATGGGACTTCCGGTATCGGAATCGGCGATACCCGATATTTTTTTCGTATCGGGCGATACCATCCGATACGATATTTTTGGGTATCGAACGGTATCGCTCAACACTACCCATAACACAATGGAGCCTCATCCATGAGGCCCAAAATATACTGGAGCATTCCAAATGGGGGACATCATACACTGGAGCAGCATTTATGGGGCCTATTATACACTGGAGCATTAGAAATGGGTCTCCTTATATATGGAGCATTATTTGGGCTCATCATACACTGGAGCATCATCCATGAGGCCCATCATATACTGGAGCATTCTAAATGGGGCAGATCAGACACTGGAGCAGCATCTATGGGGCGCATTATACCCTGGAGAATTAGAAATGGGACCCATTATATATGTAGCATTATTTGGGCCCATAACACAATGGAGCATCATCCATGGGGCCCATCATATACTAGAGCATACTAAATGGGGCATATTATATATGGAGCATTACTTGGGCCCATCATACACTGGAGCATCATCCATGAGGCCCATCATATACTGGAGCATTCCAAATGGAGGACATCAGACACTGGAGCAGCATTTACGGGGTCCATTATACACTGGAGCATTAGAAATGGGGCTCATTGCATATGGAGCATTATTTGGGCCCATTATACACTGGAGCATCATCCATGAGGCCCATCATATACTGGAGCATTCCAAATGGTGGACATCAGACACTAGAGCAGCATCAGTGGGGCCCATTATACCCTGGAGCATTAGAAATGGTGCCCATTATATATGGAGCATTATTTGGGCTCATCATACACTGGAGCATCATCCATGAGGCCCATCATATACTGGAGCATTCTAAATGGGGCAGATCAGACACTGGATCAGCATCTATGGGGCGCATTATACCCTGGAGAATTAGAAATGGGACCCATTATATATGTAGAATTATTTGGCCCATAACACAATGGAGCATCATCCATGGGGCCCATCATATACTGGAGCATACTAAATGGGGCATATTATATATGGAGCATTACTTGGGCCCATCATACACTGGAGCATCATCCATGAGGCCCATCATATACTGGAGCATTCCAAATGGAGGACATCAGACACTGGAGCAGCATTTACGGGGTCCATTATACACTGGAGCATTAGAAATGGGGCTCATTGCATATGGAGCATTATTTGGGCCCATTATACACTGGAGCATCATCCATGAGGCCCATCATATACTGGAGCATTCCAAATGGTGGACATCAGACACTAGAGCAGCATCAGTGGGGTCCATTATACCCTGGAGCATTAGAAATGGTGCCCATTATATATGGAGCATTATTTGGGCTCATCATACACTGGAGCATCATCCATGAGGCCCATCATATACTGGAGCATTCTAAATGGGGCAGATCAGACATTGGAGCAGCATCTATGGGGCACATTATACCCTGGAGAATTAGAAATGGGACCCATTATATATGTAGCATTATTTGGGCCCATAACACAATGGAGCATCATCCATGGGGCCCATCATATACTGGAGCATACTAAATGGGGCATATTATATATGGAGCATTACTTGGGCCCATCATACACTGGAGCATCATCCATGAGGCCCATCATATACTGGAGCATTCCAAATGGAGGACATCAGACACTGGAGCAGCATTTACGGGGTCCATTATACACTGGAGCATTAGAAATGGGGCTCATTGCATATGGAGCATTATTTGGGCCCATTATACACTGGAGCATCATCCATGAGGCCCATCATATACTGGAGCATTCCAAATGGTGGACATCAGACACTAGAGCAGCATCAGTGGGGCCCATTATACCCTGGAGCATTAGAAATGGTGCCCATTAAATATGGAGTATTATTTGGGCCCATAACACACTGGAGCATCATCCATGGAGAACATCATATACTGTAGCATTATGTGGAGCTCATCATATACTGTATGGAACATTATATGGGGCCAATTATTCTGTATGGAGAAATATATGGGGCTCATTATTCTGTATGGCGCACCATGTGGTGGCCATAACACTGTATGGAGTGACATACTGTCCGTTTTTTGAGCTATTGTAGAATTTAAAATAGATATATCAGTCATGTCATGTAAGAAGTGAAGTATTTTTCATTGCACTATACCTATATTTCTGTGCCGTATTGGAGCATCATGAATTGTGGTATGTGTTAAAGGGGCACATTGACACTCTTTGGCCCGGGGCACACGAAAACCTGGAGCCAGCCCTACCCCCCCCCACAACTTTAGCCAAATAACCCCCAGTTTTCAATGCGTAACTATTATTATAAAGTAAATTAAGGTTGACAAGCTTAAGTAATAACAATTGATGTTGTTGGCATTGAAACAGGCACTGTAGGTGTGTTTACTGTCCTCCACTCCCTGCTGACTTTGCTTCCCCATTGACTTGCATTGGGTTTCGTGCTTCAGTCGGACCCCTGACTTTTCACTATAGTCAGCCGATTTCGGTCCACTCGACTTTTGAGAAAGTCGGGTTTCATGAAACCCGACTCGACCCTAAAAAAGGTAAAGTCGCTCATCTCTAGTGGTGAGCTCTCAAACAGGCAGACTCACCAGCGATCAGGACCAGCGAGGACGCTGGTAACCAGAGTAAATAGCGAGTAACTAAGCGCGCCTGTCCCTTAGTTACCCGCTATGTACCCTGGATACCAGCGTGCTCATGCTGGGAGCTGGTATCCTACTTAGTTACCCACTGTTTACCTTGGATACTAGCTCCCAGCATGAGCATGCTGGTATCCAGGGTACACAGCGGGTAACTAAGGGATGCGCGTGCTTAGTTACCCACTTTTTACCTTGGATACCAGCTCCCAGCATCTGCTCACAGTCCTGGGAGCTCGCTGATTGTTGGTCTCCCGCTGCCACATGCAGCGATGCTTGCAGGCCAGCGGGAGACCAACAATCAAAAAATTGCCCAGGACATGCCTGCATGATCAGCAATATCCAGCAGGGGGGCCGGTCGCTGATGCGTGCCACACACAGTGAGATCACTGGCAAGATCGCTGATGTGTCACAATATCGGTGACACATCAGCGATCTCGTTAGCGATCTCACTTAGTGTGAAGTACCTCTTAATCTACATTGCTATGGAGAAAGAATAAGGGATTCAGATCCAAGTTTAGGAGTTCAGTCATCAGCAGATTACAAAGTTTTACAACTTTATCAGGTCAAATCACATTGAAGATTAAACCACCTAAACTTAGATCTGCGTCCCTTATTTTTTGTTCACCTCCACCGCAGTGTGGATTAATCCATTACTTCCAGTTTCGCTTCGTCCATTTTTCACTGTGAGTCTTTAGGAAATTTTAGTTATCAGTGGTTGTGTTAAGAGATGAGCGAACCGCACACATGAGACATTATGGATTATCTCTTTACTTTGGACAGGTGAGGAATATGGTTGTTTATTATTTTAATTTATTTACAGAGGACATTGGTTTCAGTGGACTGGGTGATGATGTGAGTATAGTTTAATTTTTTGTCAATAAAGGAGTCTGTGTCATTATTTCAAAGTACTTTATTCTGGGTGTGTATTTTTAATTGAATATCACTATGGGGTTAGTAATGGGGGTATCTAATAGATGCCTCTCCATTACTAACCTCTGAGCTTGATGTCACCAGACAAGACAAATATGAACTCTACATGCCACCGCTACAGAGCAGGTACGAAGATCCGGGTAAAGCACCAGAATTGGCGCATCTAATGGATGCGCCTTTTTAAGTGCAGTAGTTTTCTGTTATTTTTAGGCTGGGGGCCATACCCATGACCCCTTACCAGCCTGAGAATACCAGCCACCGGCCTTCAACTTTAGCTTGGCTGCTTGTCAAAAATGGGGGGAACCACACACCATTTTTTAAATGATTTATTTAAATAATTAAAATAACAGCTTGGGGACCCCTGTATTCTTAATAACCAGCTTTGCTAAAACTGATCATTATGGATTGCAGCCCACAGCTGTCAGTTTTGCCTGGATGGTTAACAAAATTAGAGGGGAATCCACATAATTTTTTTAAATTACTTATTTATAGCGCAATTGATGGGTCAACTGATGTCACTTTTCTGGATTTTTGTCCCTAATTTTGACAGCTTTTCACACCCCCTGAAAGTGCATTTGGTTTTGCCTCCCATTAAATTCAATGGTGCCTGTTATGTTCGGCGAACATTGGGAAGTTCACCAGATGAGCACCACTGTGCATGTACTTTTATTATGATTTAATCAAGATAAGATCTTGTGCATTTTATCTTTTCAAGCATTTATCTCCTTATTACCTAAAATAAGTGGCACTAGATTTCTAGTCCTACTCTTCTCTGAAGAGGCAATTTGCATATTTAACTTCTCAGAGGAGCATTGCAAGATTAAAAATTCTCCTTTCACTGGCATGCCAGGCATGTCACTCTCCACAATGAGAAACATTACCCCCTGGGATTCCAGTCAGAAACTTCTCATACAGCTAAATCACATCCCATGCTTTGCACTGATGATGGGCAACACCCCAAAACACTGACTGCAAACGGACATTCTGATTTGGCTTTCATCCAAGTCATGTGGCAAGGCTCGTTAAAGGGTCAATATTGATTTTTATGATTGCTGCTTCCAATATGTGACACTAGAGTCTTAGTCCTCTTTCTATCTGATGAGGCAATTTGCATATTTAATTTCACAGAGAAGAAGTGCATGTCATATAAGCCTCCTTACACTGCATTGCCAGGCATGATACTCTCCACAAGGAGAAATCTTACCTCTGAGATACTTTTTATCCATTACACTGATAAAAAATGGATGTCTCCATGATTTTTGCACCAACAAATGGTCCACAAATAACGCAAACATGTGAACAGTCAGTCAGTGGCTCAGTCGGTCAGGGGTGATACAGAGAGAGGTGGTGTAGTCAGCCAGTGGTGATTGAGGGAGTGCAATCAGTCAGTGGTGATACAGGGAAGAAGGGGCACAGTCATTCAGAGGTGATACAGGGAGAGGGGGCACAGTCAGTCAGGTGTGATACATGGAGAGGGGGCTCAGTCAGAGGTGATACAGGGAGAGAGGGCACAGTCAGTCATAGGTGATACAGGGGAGAGGGGGCACAGTCAGTCAGGGGTGATGCTGGGAGAAGGGCTCAGTCAGTCAGTGATGATAGAGGAAGAGGACACAGTCAGTCAGGGGTGATACAGGGAGAGGGGCTCTGTCAGTTGGAATGATACAGAGGAGAGGGATCTCAGTCTGTAAGGGATGATAGAAGGAGAGGGCACACTCAGTCAGGGGTGATACAGGGAGAGGGGGCATAGTCAGTCAGGGGTGATGCAGGGGAGAGGGGGTGCAATTAATCCAGGGTGATACAAGGAGAGGGGCTCAGTAAGTCAGTGATGATAGAGGGAGAGTGGACTCATTCAGTCAGAGGACACAGTCAGTCAGGAGTGATACAAGGAGTGGTCCTGTCTGTGTGGATTTGAGCTGTATGTATGAAAGGTCCTCTGGAGCACACGCCTGTGTGCTAGTATCATGTGTGTTTGGTGTGTTGGTGGCTACTTTACCACCCTGTGTGCACGTGTGCCGCTAACTGCACTGCTAGTGTTTGTCTAGACAGGTAGTGTAGGGTGCGAACTCCTGTTTGAACTTAGCATCTGCACCGGGAGTCCTCAGGCATGCATGCTAAAGCACATTGTGTGTCAGAGCAGTGTCAACCACCAGCTTAGTCTTCCCTGTGGGGTTTATTTAAAGAGATCCCAATTAGTATTTTTCTATATGCCTGTGCAGTCTAACAGGGTACAGTCCTTTTTGCTTTGCTTCATAGTACCGCTCTGTGGTGTAACAGAGCTTGAAACCTTGCGCTCTGTGCAAACTGAATGACATTTAGCTCAGTGTGCTTTAAGTGTTTTCTCACTGCACGCTCCGCCATTATGCTAACTGCGATTTCTCCATCACTGCACGGTGGACCCCAGGTTGGGAACGCACCTTATTATAATTTCTTATGTGGTGCATTCCACCAATCCTAACACACCAAGTGCCTATCATGCTGTTATGTGCATGACAGCATGGCATACACCGCTTCTGATCGTCAGTAAAATCATCCCCGATGGTCAGAGAGCCGCGGCTTCCACGTTCATTTTGGCCCAGGTACAGCACATCACTGTAGAATGTATGAAAATTTGTTAGAAATTATTGCTTATGGACATTATTAGAAAGCTTGCATGGCCAAGTAAAGTGATCTTAGAAAGTGAAGAACCTGCTGAATATAAGAGCGGACACTTTACAGATGAGAGAGGGAGCAAGAGAGACCACCTCACTAACTTCAAGAGTTTACATTTTACAGGAGAAAGAGGCTTATTCAATAACTTTGGATGTGGAAATAACCATAGAAACTGTGGTCCACTGGGAACCGCTGATCTGTGATGGCCCAGGTACTGACGACCACTATATTAGGTATAACAATCCACTTGATGACACAGCTGCAAGGCATTATGGGGCTCTTTCACCCTGCAGCTATTTTTATCTACTAATCATAGAATCATAGAATCGTAGAGTTGGAAGGGACCTCCTGGGCCATCTGGTCCAACCCCCTGGTCAAAGCAGGATTCGCTAAATCATCCCAGTCAGAAGTCTGTCCAGTCTCTGTTTGAAGACTTCCATTGAAGGAGAACTCACCACTTCTCGTGGCAGCCTGTTCCACTCATTGATCACTCTAACTGTCAAAAAGTTTTTTCTAATATCTAATCTGTGTCTCCTCCCATTCAGTTTCATCCCATTGCTTCTAGTCTTTCCTTGTGCAAATGAGAATAAAGTTGATCCTTCTACAATGTGACAGCCTAGCTGAAGAGCCCGGCGCTGCCCGGGCATAGTAACTAACTACGGTTAGTTATAACAAATTATAATGATTATATCTCTATATATAAATCTGAATGTGTGTGTGTGTATCAGCAACCAATCACGAAGCAGCAGAGTGGGACACCAACCAATCACGAAGCAGCAGAGCGGGGCTGAGGATGGATACAGCAGGACAGTGCATGGAGAGTGGGGCTGTGGAGGAAAACAGTCTTCAGGACAGGGGCCGAATAGTGCCGGCAACCTCCCAACCCTGTCCCGGCTCAGTCGGCGCTCCCCGTCTCCAACTGCACTATCCCCCCTCTCCCCTGCAGCTTGCCGGCTTAAATTTAGTCCCTGGCTTCTACTGCAGCCTACTACAGCACTAGGCAACGCCCCCCACAGGCTGCCCAATCATTCGCGCTGCAGTTCCGCTCTAGCTCCACCCACTCCAGCAAGCTCCGCCCATTCCGGCCAAACTAACAATCTGCACACCTCTCTCTCCTGGTCCCGGTGTCACCACGTGTGGTGCATGGAGATCGGGGATGTGGAGGAAGGAAGACAGCGGGGCTGTAGAGGGAGAGAGCGGGAGAGCAGGGCTGTGAAGGCAGAGAAGGGGGCTGTGGACGGAGAGAGCGGGAGAGCAGGACTGTGAAGGAAGAGAACGGGCTGTGGACGGGGAGAGCAGGGCTATGAAGGAAGAGAATGGGGCTGTGGAGGGAGCGAGCAGGAGAGCAGCGCTGTGGACGAAAAGACCGGAGCTGTGGAGGGAGAGAGCGGGACAGCAGGGCTGTGAAAGAAGAGAGCGGGGCTGTGGAGGGACGCCGGGACACGGATGTAGAGCGCGGCTGCGGAGGGATAGAACGGGATGGTGGGTGGAGAGCGGGGCTGCAGAAGGAGAGAGCGTGATGGCGGGTGGAGAGAGGGGCTGTTAAGGAAGACAGCGGGACCCACAGTTAAGTACTTGCCCGGGCAACGCTGGGCTCTTCAGCTAGTATATACTGTATATAAAGCTGAGTGTAGAGCCCCGCCCACTCCGCATAGCCACATTCCCTATAATATCTCACATCATCCCGTCAGCCAGACCTACTGGGCTACTACTCCTAAAATCCCACATCATCCAGTCAGAGCCAGTAAAAGTAGAATAGTGAAATTGCACAGAAACATGGTACACTAAGATCCCAGGTTTTCTACTGATCAGGTTGATATTCTCACTTATCTGCCACCATAAATATCACAGTCATGCTTTTCACCAATGGACAGGCATAAACCTTATACATTAGTACAGTAGAGTAACCTTCACACACTTTTTCATGCACCGTCAACTTGTAATTTGTCCAGCTGAGTTGCTCATGGATGTACAGCATCTGTATGCAGTATAGTATCATATTTAATGGGTTGTTATGGGAAAAGCATTACATGTTATATGGGTATATTCAGGTGAATTATGGGGAAAGCAGCACTTTAAAAAAACTCACAGCATCAGAGCACAGTAACACATCAATCATGCATATCAGTGTCTGTCAGAAAAGTTTAAATCCACATGACATTTAATATGTGCACTTTCCTACATTCATGTGTGTCACTTAATGATACCACACGGGAGGGGGGATTCATTTCTGTCATGTACTCACTGCTCCTTTCTGAGGGACAGACAATGGCTGGGAGCTTATGTTCCTGGGGATGCTAGATTTCTCCCACCATGTCAGTGTGGCTCCCTGCGTCTTAATCGCCTCAAAAGGATTAAATATGTACTGTTCTGTATGTGTTTTGTGAGCAATGGGAGTTATGCTTTCTCTGCTAGACACACACACAATTTGCCTCATTCCCTCCTCATTTGTCTGAAGCTGAGAGCTTTGCAGACATACCCTAACTGGGAGTCTCAGCTTCAGACAAATGAGCACAACCCTCATCTGTGGAAGTCAGGCACTCAGACCATGCTCATGGAGTCGGTTTCTAACCGTTTGTGTAGACACATGCACATTGGTGGCCTGCTTGAGGTCATTTTGTAGGGCTCTGGCAGTGCTCCTCTTGTTCCTCCTTGCACAAAGGCTAAGGTAGCGGTCCTACTGCTGGGTTGTTGCCCTCCTACGGCCCCCTCCACGTCTCCTGGTGTACTGGCCTGTCTCCTGGTAGCGCCTCCAGCCTCTGGACACTACGCTGACAGACACAGCAAATTTTCCCTCCACAGCTCACATTGATGTGCCATCCTGGATGAGTTGCACTACCTGATCCACTTGTGTGAGTTGTAGAGTCCGTTTCATGCTACCGCGAGTGTGAAAGCACAACCAACATTCAAAAGTGACCAAAACATCAGCCAGAAAGCATTGGTACTGAGATGTGGTCAGTAGTCCCCACCTGCAAAGCCACTCCTTTACTGAGGGTGTCTTGATAATTGCCAATAATTTCCATCTGTTGTCTATTCCATTTGCACAACAGCATGTGTAATTGATTGTCAATCAGTATTGCTTCCTAAGTGGACAGTTTGATTTCACAGAAGTTTGATTTACTTGGAGTTATATTCTGTTGTTTAAGTGTTCCCTTTATTTTTTGAGCAGTGTATAATAGCCTATGAGCAATATAATACAGATACATTTTTAAACAAGTTTTTTGAGATTTTTTTATAGGAACAAAATGTACTCCAGACTAAAGAATAGTCTATAGGTAAGCATTATAATGGCAATTAATCTTTGAACAAGTTTTTTTTGAGGCTTTTATAGCAATGAAATGTATCAAAGAAGATGTAACACTCTATGAATGAGAAATACAATACCGATAAATTTTTGAAAGGTTTATATACCAATAAACTGAACTCCAGACCATGGAATAGCCTATGGGTGAGCAATATAATACCAATACATTGTGAAGAAGGTTTTTGAGGCTCATATATACCAATGAAATGCACCTAAGAACACATAACACTGTTTGGCTGAGAAATGTGACCCAGCAAAAATGTTAAACTTTTTTTTGTGTTATATCACAAAAATTTACCCCAGTACATGGAATGGTGCATGAGTAAGAAATGTGAAGATATTGATCAAGAATTTCAAACACTTTTTTCTATTGCTATATACCACCAAAATGTTCCATAAAGAATGTAATACTACATGGATGAGTAATCTAATCCTGAAACATTTTTCTATGTTTTTTATAAGTTCTACATACCACTGTAATGCAACAACAATTGTGTTAAATGGTATGGCTGAGTCATTGAACCAATAAAAAAATTTTGAACTAAATTATTTTGAAAGTGTAGTTGATGTACTTATATTGTCATAAAGGCTTTTCAGAAAGAGCAAAGCCAGACAGAAATTATAAGGAGAGTCATCCATACATCTCTGAAAGCAACAACTGGTGGTCCTCATTAAAATATTGAATATTACAAATAATTCATATGCTGCTGTCATTGGGGGGTATGGAATAATGTGGGCTAATTCAGGCTGTGTTCATTTTTATGAGAGTGAGACTGTCTGCATTCTTTGAGGACAAGTGAAACGCCTGTCTGTTATGATCCCCCTGGTGGCACTAAAAACCTACTCAGACAAGACCCTAATGGTAGGGCAGCACAACACCTCCAAGCCAAAGAGGGACAGCTCATGCCAGGTGTCCTGCTTTGATACCCATTAGTTCAAAGTCATAGATGAGTTAGGGAGTATGTTGGTTTGGTCGGCCAGGTATTACTTGCCCATCTTTAAATATTTCCCTTCTTGACAAAAATACACGGTCATCAGGCCCTGGGTGCTGGCCTAGTGTCATGAAATTGGCCCATGCCTTTGACAGTGCACCCCTGCCTCTGATGTCTGACTCCCTCACTTCTCCTCCTTGGTTGAGTAAGGAAGCTTGTTCCTTGCCACTAGTGTTGTCTGATGGGAATTTTTTAAATATACTTTCCACAATGGCATTCTAGTATAGTACCATTTTAGAAGACCTCTCCACCTCAGTTAGAAGAGATGCAAAATTCTCTTTGTAGCATTAGTCTAGCAGGGTGATCAACCAGTAGTTTTTTTGGCCAAGATGAATGTAACATGATGGTCATGTGAAAGGCAACGATACATAAAGTTGGACATTTCTGGGTGTGTTATAAAATGCAAAAAAGGACCTCAAAGCACAAAATGCTTGATGTATCAAAATATGTTCAATTTTTTTCAGCCCCACAAAAAAATTGCAGCTATATATTTGCCAACAGACTGTACAGGCCTAATATCTGTCTACAGACTGGATCCTGTCACTTTCCCAGCTCCTGCGACTCTCTCTCCCTTCCTAGTCTATATGCAGATTGGATCTGATACAAAATAATAGCCCTTAGAAACCTGTTCGATCTATATTTCTGAACCTATCCCATCTGTGACTGATCCAGTATCCATTCTGTCTACCAGCTGTGCTGTTCTATTTAGAATCTTCTCTGTTATTCAACCGTACAGCATCCATTCCTCCTGTTAACCAAGTTCCTGGCTGATCCAACTCTCAGAGTCCATCCCTGCTTCCGTGCCCTCTCAGGAGGCCAGCTGCTGTAGCTCCAGTGTCTGTCCTGGATTAGTACATGTGGCATCCACCTGTGGTCAAGTCTACCCACACCAACAGGGGCTCTAATAAAGAACCGGGTGGTTACTTAGTTCTGCCCATCCAGGCTCTACCTGGTCCATGTCACAGTGGTTCTACAACCATTAGCATGACAGCGTTCTAGCAAATTAAAATTCTGTCAATTACCTGTGGGCTCAAAATGCTCACCTCACCCATAAATGAATTTCCTGAGGTGTATAGTAACTGAAATTGGGTCATTTTAGGGTGTTTTCAGCCAGTGAGGCACCTCAGAATTTGTGCAAGTAGCATTACTTTTCTTCTAAAGGTACTGTCACACTTAGCGATGTACCAGCGATCCCGTCCAGCGATATGACGCGGTCAGGATCGCTGGTACATCACTAAGTGGTCGCTAGTGAGCTGCCACACAGGCAGATCTCACCAGCGACATCGCTGGGGATGGGGGTCGCTACTTACCTGTCACACTAGGCGATCCTGCGTCCTCCCGCCCGGCTCCATGCTCGTCGCTCGTCTCTCCACAGGAAGCGCCGCAGGAAGCAGACGACGAGAAACAGTCCTGAACGTTCTCGCGTGATCAGCGATAACCAGCGGGGGAGCGGGTCGCTGGTAAGTATCAGACACAGCGATATCGCTAGCAATATCGCTATAACGTCACAAGTTATAGCGATATTGCTAGCGATATCGCTTAGTGTGACAGTACCTTAAGCCTTGCTGTGTAATTTTCATCACTTGTTGGAAATCAAAATTTTTGCTTCAAGAATCAAATAACATACATTCCCTTCAATCCCATGTAATGTGCAAAAACAGTAGATTTAAACCAAATATTGGTGCATTCAGGCAAAAATGGGGAACAAATTGTAAGGTAGGTCTTTCTTGTGATAATAAAAAAGTCACAAAAGCAAGATTTTAGTGAGATAAAACCTAATTTTTTGTTCAAATATTCTAAACTTTTGGAAATTATATTTGTCTTCTAAATGGTCACTTAATCTATAAATGATTACTTGAGTGTGTGGTTCCAAAGTGGTGTCACTTGGGGGCCTTTTGCTTATGCATTCCAGCCAAATTACAGGCCCCTTTACATTTAGCGATGCACCAGCGATCCCGACCAGTGATATGACCGGGTCAGGATCGCTGGTGCATCGCTAAATGATCGCTAGTGAGCTTTCACACCTGAAGATCTCACAGCGATTCAGCAGCGATCTAGCGGTCGTTACTTACCTTTCACACGCAGTGATCCTGACGTCCTCCCGCCCGCCTCCACGCGTCGCTCGTCGGCGCCAGCAGGAAGCCCAGCAGGAAGCAGATGAAGAGAAATGGAGCTGCGCGATCTCGCACGATCAGCGATAGCCAGTGGGGGAGCCGGTCGGAGGTAAGTATCACATATAGCGATATCGCTGCTGTGTCACCAAATCGGTGATGCTTTAGCGATATTGTTAGCGATATCGCTATGTGTAAAACCCCCTTAACTCTCAAAAAGGGCCCAAAAAGTAGATTAAGATCACATAAGGAGCATGGCCATATTTAGGAGTCATTGGGTAAATAATTTAAGTGTCAATTTTGTCTAGTTGGGCACTGCCGAAATAAATACTTTGGATTTAATGCAATATTTTAGGGGAAAACAATATAATTTTCCACTTTTGTGTCCCAAAATTGTAAACTTTTGTGAAGCACTTTTTGTGTTCAAAATGGTCACCAAACCCAAGACATACACTTGAGGATATTAGTTTTCAAAATGGGTTCACTTGTAAAGGGGTGGCTGCTATTTTGGCACCGATAGAGCTCTGCAAATATGACATTTCCTGAAAATAGCGCACTTTTTTTTCCATGGCATGTCATGTGTAATTAGAAGATTTCAGCAGTATTGCCACGTTTAGTTGAAATTTCCTGGCAATTTTTTTGCTACATTTTCTCTCATTTCTGCTTTGGGTAAATTAGCACTGGCCATTTTTTGGTGAGCCACGTAAATCAAATTGCAAATTGTTTTAATTGTTTGAATTAATTTTTTCATGTCTAGTCTGCACCTCTTTATCTTCAAATATTTTTGTTGTTATTTTATGATATATTGCACTATGAAAAAGATTTTGGCAGATGTGGAAAAAATGCTGCAAATGCTTTCAAAATTAAAAGTGTTAATATTTTATTTCTTTAATTAATATGGCCTTAGATCTCTCTCTCGCTCTCTTGAGTAAAGTTAGGCAAAATATTATCTTCTGGCCATTGCTTGGAAGATGCCCAAGTCTAATTCCCCTGAATTTAAATATTGGTGAAAAGGTCAACACAAATGTATAATTATATAAATTGGAAGCTTAATGAGTAGACACAAATGTCACAGTTACTAAAGAGATATATATTTTAGTCGCTAACATGGTGGGCTTGGTTAAGAAAGACTGAACATTTCCAGTTAAAAATAATTAATTTCTCTCTATTCATTTATTTCATAAATTCAATTATTCTCAAATAAAACTTCTGCACAGTGCATCCCATTTTCCTTGAAGGGATTCAGTACATGAAGACTTGACCTAAATATTGTAAGCAACAAAATGTAATCTTTATACAGACTAGCATCTTTTTTCCTCCAGCAAGTACTTTATCTAGCACAATTATAAAATAGAGACATTCAATATGATATTGGAACATGCTTAATTTGTTGTTCTGCATATGAAAAACCATAATGATATGTTTTACCTGTTTCATGACCAGTGTAAATTGCACATAATTTTACTTTTAAAACATTCTAAGGCTGGTTTCACACTTTCGTTTTCTTGCGCAACATGGGTGCGCATATGTGCGCATACACATGCATTTGTACGCGTTTGTATGCGCATGCGCTTTTTTGTAGTGTGCGCTCGGGCGCACAAAATGCATCCTGTTGCATTTTTTGTGCGTCCGACTTGCCCCCAAAAAATGCATGCGCACGCAATGCATTTTTTTTACAGCAAAACACCCATTAAAGTCTATGGGTGCGCATACGTGTGCATTGTAATGCGCACGTATGCGCAAAAAAAGCATGCATTTAAAAAAAACGCACCAAAACCCGCAAAAAAACGCACACAAACGCATGATGCATTTTTTTCATGCGTTTGTGTGCGTAAAAAATGTGCAGCAAAAAACGCAAGTGTGAAAGTAGCCTAAGAAAGTAAAATATGCTTCATACTTAGTATACTCATTTACCTATATTAGGATTACTTAAGTCACGCTACTTTGCTGACAAGGTTGATTTTTAACTTTTTACATGGGTTGTCCATTACTTTACAACCCTTCCGAATTAAATTGGAAAATAAATTGTTACACAACAATTCCGTGGAGGTGTGGTCGGGCTTGAAGCAGTTAGCGGGGTTTAAGGCAAGGCCGCAGCATGGGGAAGTGGATCTGCCCATGGCTAAAGAAATGAACAAATTTTTCAACAGATTCACTGACACATGCGCAGCGTCATCAGGAATGGGGGATAGAGCAGGAGAACGTTCGGCAGCATTGACATTGGGGGATTAACTGTCTGCTTTTTGTGTCTCCCCAAGTGATGTGAGGAAGCAGTTTATTAATGTTAGGCATTGGGTTCTGGGTGCTGCACAGCGGTAATCCTGAGCCTTGCTATCGACGGTCTCCCATCCCCCTCCGGCTGTAGTGGAGCTTGCTCAGCAGACTCTATGATCCCGGCATTCTGCCCACACCAGCCTTGTGGGTTCAGTTGCTGCTGCCACCTCTGGTCCAGATATGGCAATGTAGCCTGGCCAGCAGCAAAAGACTCCCGAATCTAAGTCCTTCCTTCGGTCCACTGAGCATGCTCATGAGACGATCTCCCATTGGGGATCGGGAGTCACATGCTCAGGTCCTTCTCCAGTTCTGATTGGTCCATCTGGAGGATCAGGAAGGTCCCGGAAGGGCACGGCTATAAAAGGTTCGCATGGCGTCCCCACCATGCGCTACGATAGACTCTGAGGCTATAGTACTTAGTGTATATATGATGACAGATGAATGAGCCTGGTGACTGATGCATTATAATTCCCCCTCCTTGGATATTACACATGAGTTAGGTTAGAAATTAGAGTCAGCTCAATAGCTCGGACACTGCACAGCGCCGCAGTGTTATCCTCATCTTCCTTCAGTGCCTAGGGCGTCGGTCAGTACTGGCCTCCTCGACACTGCTACCACAGCGTCCGCCACAGTAATGCCGTGCGCTGTGTGTGCGCTTTCCAGCACCGTTGTTATGCTGGTAAGTGGCGTCCGCCAGGGCGGACACTGCACCCGTCATAAGTAGTGGTTCACATTACCGTGACCTGTGACGTAAACAGGTTGCGGTTGTTCGCCAGCTGGCACGTGCTACGTGAAACAACGGAGTTCGTGCCTGCTAGCACCGGGTCAGGGGTTACCTACCGGTGTCCGGCTGTTCTCCTACATGCCTTCCCCTCATTGTTTAGCAGCAGCTGGTCACCTCTGCACAGTGGGCCCAGGCTGCGAACGCACCCCTTATATTATTTCATCTTTATTTATTTGGTGTGTTCTGCCAGCCAGCAACAATTAACCTAGTCATTGGCAAAGCAGCTGGGCCTGATGGCCTCAGTCCACATGTCCTCAGAGCGTGCGCAAATCAACTGTGTACTGTCTTCCAACTCCTGTTTAACAGAGAGTACCAATGCTGTGGAAGACCACCTGCCTAGTTCCGATTTCCAAGATCACTTTTCTGACTTCTCTACACAACTATCGTACAGCGACCTTAACATCGCATACGATGAAGTCATTGGAGAGAATAGTACTTGCCTACTTGAACCTGAGGGTGAGAGCCTATGCTGAACCCCCTACAGTTTGCGCACCAGCAGAGATTGGGGGTGGATGATGCGGTAGGGTCCCTGCTACATACAGTACATTCATTCTTGGACAATGAGGGAACTGCAGTGCGCGCCAAGTTTTTTGACTTCTCAAGTGCTTTCAGTACCTTATAGCTGCCCTTACAACAAAATAAGTTGACTGATAAGCCAGTAGATGAGGGGATGGTGAACTGGATAAGCGACTACCTGATGGACAGTCCACAGTTTGTAAGGATGGGGGAGGTGGTATCTGTCAGTGTATGGAGCAGTGTTGGAGCCCCTCAGGGTACAGTGCTGTCGCCCTTCCTCTTCACATTGTATGCAGCTGACTTTCAGTATAAAACAGATCTCTGTCTCTCACCTCCAAAATTTCTCAGATGACCCAGTGATTGTAGGGGGCATTGTGGGGGAACGGGGGGAAGAGGAATATATAAGGGTGGTTTCTGACTTTGTGGATTGGTGCCAGACTAACTGTCTAGAACTAAATGTGAAGAAAATCAAAGAGATGGTGGTGAGTTATAGAAGGAAAAAGGATGATTACTTACCAATCACTATTGCTGGCTAGGTGGTGGAGATGGTTGAGAGCTACACATATTTGGGGGTCAACCTTGACAGCAAACTCAATTGGAGGTATCTAGTGATGAGAGAGTATGCTTGTTGCTCACGTTTCCCCGAGCATGCTTGGGTGGTCCCCGAGTATTTTGGCGTGCTCGGAGATTTAGTTTCAGTCGATGCAGCTGCATGATTTGTGACTGCTGGACAGGATGAATACATGTGAGGAAAGCCTGTTTGTTAGGAAATTCCCATGTGTATTCAGGCTGTCCAGCAGCCGTAAATCATGCAGCTGAGGCGATAAAAACTAAATCTCCGAGCACGCCAAAATACTCGGAGATCCCCCGAGCAATGAGTATACTCATTCATCACTAGGGGTGTCATGCGGAGAAGGTTTACCAGCAGGGAATGAGCAGACTGTACTTTCTATGGAAGCTCAAGTCTTTCAATGTGTGCAATAAAATGCTCGAAATGTTTTATCAGTCAATTGTGGCAAGTGCCATCTTTTTTGCTATCATTTGCTGGGGCAGTAGTGTGCGAGTAGCTGACGCTAATAAGCTCAACAAACTTATCAAGAAGGCAAGCGCGCCTGTTGGCCTCCATCTTGACTCTTTTCAGGAGG